>NC_091950.1:63753366-63949406 GCF_031021105.1 Erythrolamprus reginae
GACAGCTGCGAAGCGGCGCGGATGTTTTAAAAGGTCGCAGCCGGCCTGGGGGGCTTCCCAGCTACCTCCCGAACCGAACCCGGGGTTCAGCAAAATTTTGCCTCTTCTTACGAACTTTGTTCGAGTTACGAACCGGCGTTCGGGAGGCTTCTGGGAAGCCCCGCCGCCCGGCTGTTACCTTTTAAAACAGCAGCGCGGCTTCCCAGCAGTCTCCGAACGCCGGTTCGTAACTCGAAAAAAGTTCGTAAGAAGAGGCAAAATTTTTCTGAACCCCGGGTTCGTATCACGAGTTGTTCGTAAGACGAGGGGTTCGTATCTTGAGGTACCACTGTAGTGTACAGATTCTGGGGTTATATTTTGGAGGTCCCTGTGCACTTCTTCTGGTCTAGCAGAATGAAACTGTTCCCAGATAATTGGGTAATTCCAGATAACTGGGAAGGTAATTGTAATGCTGTAATGCAGCTAGCTGTTCATTCCAAAAGAAAATTCTGTGATGATAAATTGTATATGCTGATAGCACTTTTCAATTATATTCTAAATGTGTAATGCAAGGGCACTGTCCCTTTCATTCCTCATTTTCAAATGTAGTTTTAATTGTCTTGAATTCACATATTTCTAAAAACTTTTATGAGACATTTGAAATTTGACTCCCTTTTCCTATACTGTTCAGGTTTTTTTTTTAGCTTATTAGATCAAGACATTGCCTGTTAAAATCTAACCATTATTTTTTTTTAGTTCAGTGACTTTGTAAGCAACTTTATCTTGTATCTTTTAATAATGTTAAACTTCTCTCAATTGGAAATGCTTTTTTCTATTTCATGAGACAAGGCTTGTTTTCATAGTATATTAGGGTCACAATGAAAGGAGAACTGTTGACCAACTGACTTGGGTGAAATTGCATTTGTTTGCTCTCAAGATTGCCTGAAGTTATTGATGGGTTTGTTTGTAATGCCCATGGACCAAGAATGAATATCACCATAAATAGTGGAGATAAGAGTTTGAACTGGAGGACAAGGGCAATAGGGGAAACAGACTCACTATTCAGATTGTTCATGCTGAAACTCCAGGCACTAAGTATCAAGAAGTGTATGTGGTAATTGATTCATAAATCTGCCAGTTTTGTCCTCTTTAGTTATTAGTAGGTTAGTCATGAAATAAAAGCGCCTTTGAAAAACTGTATTTTGCACCTGAAAAACAAATTGACTTAATAATTGTTTTGTTAAGAAATACTGCTTTATCCATCAACTCTTTCACTGCCTGGGTTCCTGTCTTTGCAATTGAACTCTGTGAAGAGATTAAATACAGTGCCTACTTTTAGAGGGCTGGAGCAATAAACTTTGTACACACAGTAAAATTTCTAAGAGCGACCTTTCCTAAAGGAACCCTCTTTATCCTCTTGGAATTTCAAGGAGATTTGGAAGGGAGCCATTAATTCAAAGTATGGAGCAGCGGCTGGTTTGGAGGAAGGGCAGGTTAAGAAAAATACTTTTGAATATGACTCCATTAAAATGCTCTAGCCCTCAGATATTTGCATGGTTTATAATGTGTCCATGTGAGGAATATAATAATGATAAATAGAAAAAAGTCACAAGTATCATGGCATGAAAAATCATGAAGTGTGTTGCATCGTTTATGCAGTACACATTTTACAGTGCTTACATTTCAAAGTGAAGAAATTAAAAATGTATGTGATCTGTCCCATTTATCTGGTTTCCTTTTCCAATTTGTAAATGGATAAATAGAAGTGATTTGTACATTTTATACAAAACGTTGATTTAAAACAAGTAGAAAAGAAAATTAAGCAAGTCTTCTCCTTATGGGCTAAGTATGGGCCAGAGGTTTTGCACACGAGAGACTGTGCAAACATGTCATTTTTAAGTTAAATGTGGAAGTGATACAATCCTGCCCTGTTATTAAGGGTACTATATAAATTGGCCCTATTTTCTAGGCTCCCAATTTAAGAACTGAAGAAATGTGTGGGATTTTAAATTCCCACAGGAAGTGCAGGGCAGATGCCCTATTTCTGAAACTAATGATTGTAGGATATGATTTGAACAGCTGAGATTACTTAAGCACATTGAAATATTTGTGGGACTTTTATTATTAGAAACATTTGGAACGGCTGTGATGAGGACCATATGTCAATTTTATTCCTTTGAAAAGTAAACACTTTTTCTTAGCTACTTGTAGTAACTTAGGGAAAGAATATTTGTGTTCTCATTTTGCTATTGTCATAGTCATTGGCAAATTACATTATGAATTCAATATTTTGAGATGCATTGGTTATCTGGTTGTAATGGAATGTGTGGGTGACCTTGGGGAGAGTTGCTGCTTAGGAAACAATCAGACAAGAGAGGCTTAATGGTCATAGAAAGAAAGTTAGGAAGGGACCTGCTGTAAAGGATCAAGCAGTTAAAAAATACTGGCAGAAAGCTTGTCTCTTTCAGATTTGCAAAATTATTACCAGCCTTCCCATGTAGACGAGACAGGAAGTAGAACAAAATGAACTAATTCTACTTTATTGTAAGACTACATTAATAAAATCTTACATATATGAAAGGGTGGGTTGTTTTTTTTTGGCTGATTGTTTTCTGGACTTAGTTGTAAACCAGTCACAACAGTCCTTTGACATCTCTACTGTTGTATCCTTGAGCTATGCCAAGACCCTTAATCGCTCAAGAAACCACCATTATTGAGCTGATTGAGTTAATTGAGCTGAAAACTATGGTAGCACCCAACTGTCAGGCATGCTATATTTATGGTTATTGATGTTATCTACCTTCCATATGTATTTGACTGAAATCTTCACAAATAAAGATTTTGAAAGAGTCTTTGGTTTGGGTTACAGGATCCTTATTTTATTTCAAATTTGGTAGATGTACATGAAAGAACTGCATCTGACGAATGGTAAAGTTCTCTTCCAGTATATTTAATAGGAATACGTTTTCTTCTAGGCTAAACTTAGGTGGCTTTGTGAAGAAGTGAAGGAGAGAATGACCAAGGAAAAGAAGCTTCGTCATCAACTGCTACAGAATCGAGAGCAATTAAAGCAGATGAGCTTGAGCAAGGAGGTTGAGCACCAAAACCTCATGGGTCAATTAGAAAAGCAGGAACAACTACTAGAAGAAGCTTATCAAGAAAAGCAACGTGAGTTTATAAAATAATGTTAATTAACAGCAAAACTTTTGAATTTCCCATGTCAGCCATACCGCTGATTTGACTAGTAAGCTCTCCCTCCCTCTGTTCTCTTGCTCTTTATAGTAAAATAGTTAAAATGTTGAATTAGTTTAAAGTTGAGGTTTCTGTTAGAAATGGTAGTCCCCCGTTGCTTTCTTTACATCATGTAAGAGTTATTTGAGCTGAAGAGGAACTAGTATTGTCTATGAATTTGACATGTAATCTGCTTCTCCATGACATACTTAACCAACCTCGAAGTAACCTAGTCACTGGAGAGCTTTTGTGTCATGCCCTCCCCTTGTCTGCCCTTGAAGGCTGATATAGGAAAATTCCTTACCTGGAGAGACAATGTCTCTGACTCTGCACATACAGAAACAACAGAGCATGTGCTCCTCCAGTGTCTGTACAACAAAGATATCTGAACTAGCCTCATCTCATCAATATTCCATATAAATACTCGGGTTGCACGGGACAATTTCGTACCTCCCTGCCTCTTGCAGACACTAAACCTGCTATAAGATATAATGTTCTGAGGTTCTGTGCAGCAGGGATTAAAATTTCTCAGATGATGACCTGTGCCTCAAGTCTGAGTAAGCATTTAGCTTGTCAATTAAGAGGTTTTTTAAAATTGTCTTTATTAAATATATAAATTAAAAAAGAAATAGAACAATATAAAACAATAATAATAAAAAGGAAATAATAGCAAACATACATATAGACCTACCTATAAATATATAATACATACTTAAATATTGCGCTTATACCATTTTACTTTTGTACCTTATTAAATTTTACGATTTGATTTAACATTCTATTTGTAGGTTATTCACTCTTATTTCTGGTTCTAGGTAAATATAATTGATCTTTTACATAGAGCACATAAATGTCAACTGTTCTATTGACTTTCGTAGTTTAGCAATCTAATGTTATGGTTTCTATAGTAGGTTTTTCTGTAGGTTTACCGGTTTTTTTGTGTATCTTGATTTTATTTGGTTTTGTGCTTTAATCAGTCAATTTGATCCAATTATTGATATTTGACTTTATCTTTTTTATTTTATTTTGATCAATAACTTCCGTGGTGGTCTTTTGTTTACTTTTTATTTATTTAAACTTTGGTTTTGTTTCTGTCGATGGGAAGAGGATTTGTTTCAGGTTTCTTTTCCATTGTTTGAGTATTTATTTTGCTTTAACCAGTTGTACCATCTTTCCCAAATCTGATTCATCTCTATCTTGAAGTACCATTTTTGTCAATTCTGTGCATTCCAGCACTTTATTTACAAAGTTTAAGGTGGTTGGGGTAGTAATCACCCTCGTCTCATTCTCACCAGTCCAAATGACTTCCTCTCACCCTCTACACCTTCCAAAGCCTTCTCACCCTTTTCTGTTGATCTTGAATGTTTAATCCAACTCGGCTTCTCTCTCGTGGAGTACAGCAGATTCTGATGTTTATGTAATGGCAATCTTGTACTCATTGGTTTCCACCCATTCCACTAATTCTCTATAACCCTCAGGTTTGTCAACACATTCCCCGCTCTTTCCACGATCTTTTTCACTCAACCATTTCATGACAGTACAGTTTTTCTTGCTTATTTTTCCACTGCTATCGATCTGTCAATCTCAGTCTCTCTTACAGCATTTTACCAACTCTTGTCTCAGTGCTTTCCCTTGCTTCCTCTAATGGAGTTGGATCGCCACCTCTCCCGACTGGCTTGGAGGCCGTTTTCTTCATGTTCAGTCTGGGGGCTTCCTCCACTGCCTGGGAGACTTGCCTGCCTCCCTTGGGAGCACCAGAATTTCCCCCTTCAAATCGCTGGCTCTACGGGTCTGCAATCACCCAGAAACTGCTGAAATCATTGTGAAAGGCCAAAAATAACCCCAGAGAAACCGAAGGCTGTTCAGTGCCAACGTGGCGTCAAAACCAGAGGTTCTTGTCAGTTAAGAGTTTTGAGTATTGTAATCGATTTAGTTAGCATATTAGCTTTTTGTTTCCTTACATTTAGTTAACATTTTACCCCTTTTTGTAGATTTCTTTTTTATATATCGATTTTTTTTCTTTCATATACATACATACACACAGGCTTTTAAAAAGATCATTATACCCTTGTGTATTTTATATTTTGTAGTTTTTAAAATTACTAATTGTTTTTATCTCATCCTTCTTGTGATCTATGACTGTAATAAAGATTTGATTAGATTAATTTAAGTAAATTGACCCCAGAAAAACAGCACTTTCCCAATGCTAGCCAGTGTTGAAAGTGAGTTGTTTTCAGTGTGTTGAAAACATATGTCAAAAGATGAATTATATGCTTTGAAAGAATTGGAGTGTGCTGTTTTCAGAAGCATCCCTACTGTTGTGATAGGAGTAATTCTGCTTTTCTGCTTTGAGCTGTGCTTCCTTACATTAAAGTATCTGCAAAAATTGGATATATAAGATAGGTAAAATGGAGTAACTTATTTTCCAGTTGAAAGATTAGAGGCATGCTGTGAGCTGCAAGAAACAGGATTTAAGACAACATTTTGAAGCCCTATTCATTTTGAATTCATTCTGTCTACCTAAAAAAAACCCTATAGAATTTCTCCATATTTTACTGACAACATTCTTCCTCTTGTACCACTTAAAGAAATATTGTGTTATTGTATTTGTATCTCAGAAATCTTGCAAAATGAAAGCAGTTTTAAAATGGTTAATTTTGTAAAATGGCCCCAAATATTTTAATTACATTTGTTTTTTTCTAATTATGCTTTCTATTGGGGACTGATTTTTCCCCCACAAAGCAAATAAAACCTGTGAATTTGTACTATTAAAATGAACTGTTATCAGCTGCGCAGTTACACAAGGTTGAAATGTCATAATCTATTTTTAAGCTATTTTGTTGTCTTTGGAAAAAGAGGTATTTTCTACAAATATACCTGCAAATACAATTATATATGCAAATTTTAGAACTATGATAGAGCTAAGTATCTTGTAAATAACTTGATTATACAACAATACGCATCCATAATACATTCTATCTTTTTCTATGGATTTAAAAATGTATTTTTTAACTTATATGCTCAGTATTGTACTTTTCGGTATTTGGATCCAGTGATATAGAAATGTCAAAAGCTTTTTATTACTGCCCTCATCTCTAACTCCTTTCTGCATATTTCTACTTTTTTGTTTTATATTCCATAAACATCTCTTTCATAAACATACACATTCCCCTTGTTTTGAAATAAAATAATTTATTGGGTGAAGGGCTTCTATACTTTTGATTAGTGTTGGGCGAACCGAACCTGCATAATTCGGGTCCGTGCCGAATTTTGCGGAGTTCGGCATACCGAACCCAAACCTGGACTTTTCCAGAAGTCCGTGTTCAAATTTGGCATTCGCTTGAACGCTGCGGTGGGCGGGAGGGGGAGGCGAGGAGGACTCTGAGGCTCAGGCCACCGACTCGGCTTGCGGGGGGCAGGAGGGGCGACTCCAAACCTGGAGCCTGACCTCCCCCCCAGCGCTTTGCCTCCCGCCGGGCCAGAGGGATGGGGAGGCAGGTTCTGCCAGCTGGCTATTCAGAATCCCGGCCTGCAGCTTCAAGCGGGCAGTGGGCGGGAAGGGGAGGCTCCCAGCCATCGCCCGCTTGAAGCTGCCCGCCAGGATCCCCAGAAGCCGGCCCGCCAGAACCTGCCTCCTGAGCCCTCTTGCCCGGCGGGAGGCAAAGCGCTGCAGGGGAGGTGTCAGGCTCCATCAAGCAGGCAATGCCTGGGAGCTGCCGAAATGAGAGAGAACTAGGGGCAGGGCCATGACCCATTTGATGGAGCCTGACACCCTCCTCCTCCATCGCTTCGCCTCCCGCCGTGCAAGAGGGCTCGGGAGGCAGGTTCTGCCCCAAGAACTTACAAGCCGCAGTGGCAAGCGCAATTTAACGTTCCAGCTCGTAGCCCATCGCTGTCTTCCCCCCAGCACTTCACCTCCCGCCGGGCCAAAGGGGTTGGGGTTCGGGTTCGGTGAATCTACCCGAACTCCGACAGCAAGTTTGTCCGAACCCGCCGAACCCAAACTTCGTCGGGTTCACCCAACACTACTTTTGATGCTTTATTTACTGAATGCAGTTATTATGAACCAGCAACTGGTAAAGTGAAAAGAAATTGTACCATCATATTAGATTTTTAAGTCTACAATCCAGTTTATTGTACTTCTTATTAAGCAGCTAGTATTATGGTAAAAGTAGAACTGGCTACCTCATCATGCATTTCATTTTGACTTGTAAGCCTGAATTTGCAGTTTTGTTCATGGGTAGCCAAAGTAATGTTTATTGAGATAAAAGTGTGTTCTTCCTCATAAGCAATGCCATCTGTTGAGACCCCAAAAGTGCCTTATCTGTAGCAGCCCTCTGGAATGTGGTTCCTGCTATGATTTGAATGGGCACTACCCTACTGGTGGTGTTTTGAAGAGCCCCAAAGTCCTAGTTCTTTGTCCAGTGAGGTTCTTTTCTTCCTTTTTCCTTTCCAATTTTTTTTTTCTGCCATCACTGGATTTTTGTTTAGTGATACTTAGATATTCTTGTTTGTTTTTTAAACAAACTCAGTTAAAATTATACCCAATCATTGATTAAACTGGATGATTAGACTGGATTTTATATTTTTGTCTACCTATGGAATCCTTACCAAGGATCTGAAGTGGACATATGTTGTTTAATAATATTGAAAGTGGTATTATTACTGTTGTTGTTGTTGTTGTTACTTAGAACTAAGGAGAAATTTCTTGACAGAACAATTAATCAGTGGAAGAGTTTGCCTCCAGAAGTTGTGATGCTTCAACACTGGAAATTTTTAAGTAGTGTAGGGTTTTGTGCCTAAGCAGGAGGTTGGACTAGGATACTTCCAAGGTCCTTTCCAACTCTTCTGTTGTTGTTGTTGTTGTTGTTGTTGTTGTTGTTGTTGTTGTTGTTGTTGTTGTTGTTTTCTGGTTGGGGGAAGCAAATTATGAAACAATGCATTTTTGTCACATAGTTTCACAGAAATAATTACATCAGATTGTAATATGTCAGAATTATCATCAGCATAAATATAAAATTGTTTGGCCAATTCTAAGACTTGGTGTCCTAATTTAAGTAGATGTATTCCCCATATAGATCCAGTTCACACAGTTAAAAAATAACCCATATAGCCCAATTTTGCTTTGCCTGATCACTAAATGTTACATTTTTCCTTTGTTTTTAAAAGTGTAAAAAAGGAGTGCAGCACTGAAAAGAATCAATACATCCCTGACATATGCAAGGCAATAAAGACAGAATATTCATTCAGCTAAATTGAATAGTTGAAATAATTAATCAAGAAAATTAAATTAATTTTGGGGAAAAATAGCAAGTTCTGTTATCAAATTGATATCTCAGAAGTGTAATTTATTCTGCAACCATACATATTAAACTAACAGAGAGAAGTTTAGGAAAATGAAATGTACTGGAGAAGAACATGGAGATTTAGGTTTAAGCATTGTTAGGTATTTTATTTTTATCCTTTTTCCCCCCGCAGTTACCAACATTGTTGAACTGTTTCATTTTAAAACTGTTACTAAGATCTTGGGTATTCTTTTTTCGGTTTCCTAAATCTTGTGCTATTAGAATGCAAAGGTAATCCAGCTACCAGCATTCAGAGCACATCCCTGTAAATCTTTTAAGACGTAGTGAAATCCAGATGTCACTGATTTTTTTAGGCTGGATATTGGTTATATTTTAAGGCAGATAGTAGTGTATCTTATTTGTTTTGGTGGAGGTGGACCAATTTGATCAAATAAACATTGTAGATTAGAATGCAAGATTTTGGAAGACAGTGGGATGAATGTCCACGCTGCAGACATCAGTAGCTCTCTAGAGGTAATAGTTATTTCTGATTTTCTATCTCTGCAAGTCTTTAGTATTTTCACTTAAGTAATTCTGACCCCAAACAATCAAGCAAATGTTATGTACTTACTTACTTACTTACTTACTTACTTACTTACTTACTTACTTACTTACTTACTTATTTATTTGTATGCCGCCCCTCTCCGTAGACTCGGGGCGGCTAACAACAATAATAAAACAGCGTATGGCAAATCTAATATTTAAAATAGCTAAAAACCCTTATTAAAAACCAAATATACACACAAACATACCATGCATAAATTGTATACACCTGGGGGGAAGGAATATCTCAATTCCCCGATGCCTGACAACAGAGGTGGGTTTTAAGGAGCTTACGAAAGACGAGGAGGGTGGGGACAATTCTGATCTCTGGGGGGAGTTGGTTCCAGAAGGTCGGGGCTGCCACAGAGAAGGCTCTTCCCCTGGGTCCCGCCAGATGACATTGTTTAGTCGATGGGACCCGGAAAAAGCCAACTCTGTGGGACCTAACTGGTCGCTGGGATTCTTGCGGCAGAAAGCGGTCCCGGAGATATTCTGGTCCGATGCCATGAAGGGCTTTATAGGTCATAACCAACACTTTGAATTGTGACCGGAAACTGATCGGCAATCAATGCAGACTGCGGAGTGTTGATGTAACATGGGCATACTTAAGGAAGCCCATGATTGCTCTCGCAGCTGCATTCTGCACGATCTGAAATTTCCGAACACTTTTCAAAGATAGCCCCATGTAGAGAGCGTTACAGTAGTCAAGCCTCGAGGTGATGAGGGCATGAGTGACTGTGAGCAGTGACTACCGGTCCAAATAGGGCCACAACTGGTGCACCAGGTGAACCTGGGCAAACGCCCCCCTCGCCACAGCTGAAAGATGTTTCTCTAATGTGAGCTGTGGATCGAGGATGACGCCCAGGTTGCGGACCCTCTCTGAGGGGGTCAATGATTCCCCCCCCCCAGGGTGATGGACGGACAGATGGAATTGTCCCTGGGAGGCAAAACCCACAGTCACTCCATCTTATCATTGTCAGTCGACTCTGTTATCCAATTGGAGTCGAGGTCTGCCCGGATCCGAGCGATTTTATCAGCGAAAAATTTGTTAAAATCCTCGGCACTACTCTGTAAAGGCTCCCCAACTCCCCCCTGGTTAAGGAGGGAGTGGGTCACCCTAAACAGAGCGGCTGGGCGGGATTCCGCTGATGCAATCAAGGCGGCATGATACACGCATCTTGCCGCCTTGAGCGCCACTTTGTAAGTCTTAATATGAGCTCTTACAAGTATTACTTGTATTCACTACTGTTCTATTTCCTGTATTAACTGTTTTTATAACCTTTGTCTTACTGAAGTAATTAGCAAAAGATACTTATCGCTTATATTTAATAAACAAAAGATCCCATTCTGGAACCAAACCTGAGTTCATATTTTTGTTTTATACTATATTGATTTGATGTCATGGATAGTCCAGAGATCACTGATACATTTTTTATGTCACAAAAAACTGAATATACCTACCTGTATATAAGATATCATATTGGATAAGTTACTTTTACTCAAAACACTTTTTCTGGGTCCTTGTTGCAATGTTGAGAAGAATAGATAGATTGAACACTTATAATTTAAATTTTAAGTGATTTATAATTGAGGTTCTTCCTCTTTTGGGGGACTTTAATTTTATTTTAAGGATTATTTCAAAACCTATCCATGTTTATGTAGTAATGAAATCAGAGTCGCTCGATAGTGAGATAAGTAGCATACAAATGTAATAAATTAATAAATAACAAATAAATAAATCTCATTTAATTTACTAGGATTTATTCTAGAATTTTAAAAAAGATTTCCAACATTTTGATCTTAATTTTTAAATGGTAAACTTTATAATAATGAGTCATATTCTTATTAAAATGAATGTTCTTTACTAGGAAGCAAGAATAAGAAGAATGTCAAAGATGTAGATTAAAATGGTTGCTTGACTTGGCAATTCCGGACATTCATGTCCATGACATACCAGTTCTTATTTACAATATGTTCCTTACAGCATGAACATTTCCTCCTTGTCTTGTAGTCACGATTAATTGTGGTCTTGATTCCTGACTTGGCAAAAGGATGGTGTGGAAGTCTTTGAAGACATGAACTAGACTCTCAAGATTCTAATTTTAAAAGAAAAACCTACAGCGCACTTCCAGAACTAAAAATTGCCTACCTCTGATTTAGAGCTTAGAATCCCTTTTCTCTTCCTCGAGTAATCTAGGAAAGGGAACAATGAAGAAATGTCTATGTAGCTGTGAGGGGGAAGCTTCTAGGACAAAAAGATCAAATTTTAATTAACTTCTGGGCAGGTGAAATTTATGTTATGAATAAATTATTTTCCCTGAAGCCATTATATATGGCCTATCACAAAACAAAATTTTTAAAGTTCAAACTGAACTGTAGTCACAGTTTATCATAGTCTTGATGCCTACAATTATCTACATTGTTATATAGAATGTTATTTAATAACGGGAAGCTAGATGGCTCAGCTCAGGATGCTGGGCATGTTGGAAAGTTGACATATTGGGTTCAAGACCCAAGTGTTGCTTGACAGAGTGACCACCCATCTTTGCCTAGCTCATGCCCATCAAGCAGTTCAAAATCATGCAAATGCAAGTAGATATATAGATACCACTTCAGTGGATAGAAAACAGCACTCCGCAATGTCATGCTGATCACATGACTGCAGAAATATCTTTGAACAGCGCTGGCTCATGGCTTCGAATCAGAAACGAGCACCATCCCATATAATTGGTAATGACTAGCGGAGTAAAATCTGCAGGGACATCTTTCCTTCCCTTCCTTATTTAATATTATATAGATAAATACTTCAAAATATGATAGTTTAGAGCTGTGATGGTGAACCTATTGCACATGTGCCACAGGTGGCATGTGGAGCATGTGGAGCCATATCTGCTGGCACCGAGCCATTGCCCTAGCTCAGCTCCAGTGTGTATCTACATGCCAGCCAGCTGATTTTTGGCTTGGAGGCTCTGGGAAAGTGTTTTTGACCTCAGGGAAGAAAGCTTCTGGAGCTTAGGGAGGGCAAAAAAATGGTTCTACCGGGCCCACCAGAAGTCAGGAAATGGGCCATTTCTGGCTTCTGAAGAGTCATTTTTGCTCTCCTCAGGCTCCAGGAATGTCTCTAGAGTCTGGGGAGGGGGAAAACCGGGCCTACTGGAAATCAGAAAATGGGCCATTTCTGGCCTTCAGATGACCTACGGGGGGTGGCGGAGGGCATTTTCACCATTCCCAGGCTCCCAAGAAAGCCCACCAGAAGTCAGAATATGGGGCAATGGGGGGTTTGTGCACACATACATGGGGGTGGGGCAGCACGGGGGGTGTGTGTCATACACATGTGCAGGAGGCGGGGCAGAGAGGCCATTGAATTATGGGTGTAGGCATGCGTGTGCATGTGATAGCACGTACGATTTCAGCACCTGAGGGGAAAAAAGCTTCGCCATCACTGGTTTAGAAGTTCCAGTTTTTATTTTCAGATTCTCAGAGTCTACGGAGAGGGGCGGCATACAAATCTAATAAATAAATAAATAAGATTCTTTTAATGCAATATTATTAAATTTTAGTCAGAATGTAGGACATGCAGTGTCATTTTTGTTCAGTTACAAAATTAACTGTGTTGTCCATAATTTAGCCATAACTTTTTAAATTTATGCAACTGTCTGATTTAAAAATTGCATTTATAAATACATTCAAAAATATAATTTTATTTGCAGCAGAACTTTGTGTGCAATACAGTTCCCCCCCCAAGTTTTATAAGGAGCAGCATAAAGTAATATATATGGCTCGGCCAAACATTCTTTTAATGTTAAATCTTTGATAGTGATACTAAATATCTTTGAAGTGTAATTGTATATTTTTTATTAAATTAATTTAAAAAAAAAATCAAGTTAATCAACATTCTAGAACATGCAAAATGCATAACTTTAAGGAAATGAAATAAAAATAGAAAATATTTACTTGCTAATGGCAAAAAATACCTCTGCCTTTTCATTCACTACCTGGATTATTGCATTCCAATAAGTGTCTATGATGACCCGGGGCAGAGCACAGAGATAATAAACAGCTGGCAGTTCAAACTGCCCCTCTATTGCTCCAAATCTCCCCAAATGCTCCCGCATTTCTCTCAAGTCCCATAATAGAGCAGATAACACCCCCCGCCCCCCACAAACCTCAAGCAATCTCTGACTGCAATTAGTCCAGTGCGGTCTGCACCAAGGCTGTATGGCAATAAATCCCAAATGTATTTGGCAAAACAGCAAATAAAGGAGTTCAGGGTGCAAAAGATCCAGGTAATTAGTTCAGAATGCCAAAAGGACTCTTGGCAAGTTCAAACATTGTCACACAATATTTCAGGAACTCAGCATTTGTTCCTGACAAATGCCCCTCCCCACAGAATCTCCTTAAGTCTCACTCCCCAGCTGTGCTTGGTAAAGATGGGTGAAGCACTCTCCTCACGAGTAGCCTGCTCCGTCTGCGCTGATCATGCCTTCTCTGCACTCTCAGAGCCCTTGCATCAGGAGGGGTGTGTATGTCAGGGTTCCAAATAGCATTGAAAATTAAATCAGAATCAGCGACAAAGAATTCTTCAAAGTTCCAATTTATTAGCAGAGCCATGTTGACACATTTGGGAGAAACCCGAATCTGAAGTCCCCAGGGTTTCTCCAGCCAGTTGAAAGTTCAAGCCCTAGTCCCCACACCCCCAAGTCCATCATGTTGACCAATCTTCAACTGCCACCCTGGCAAGAATCCACCCATCTCCTTCCGTGCAGGTGCAGGTCTGTGAAGACAAAAATATGACCTTGACTCTTTAGAAATAATTTGTTGGCTATAGATAGCCCTCATGCAATTCCCCCTTCCATGTTCCCACAGTAAAAAATGCAAATTAAAATATACTTCTCAAAAAAAATAAAGGGAACACTTAAACAACACAATATAACTCCAAGTAAATCAAACTTCTGTGAAATCACACTGTCCACTTAGGAAGCAATACTGATTGACAATCAATTTCATATGCTGTTGTGCACATTCAACTTTGTACAGAACAAAGTATTCAATGAGAATATTTCATTCATTCAGATCTAGGATGTGTTATTTTAATGTTCCCTTTATTTTTTTGAGCAACATACTATAAAGTGTGGCAGGCCAAAGACCCTGTTGTGGCCCGCCAGCAACCCATACAGCTGGTAGCTGATTCAGTGCACAGACTGATACGTGATGTGCCAGCAGCCTGTGCAGCTGGCATCCGAGTCAGACAATGAGGGGGCTGGAGAGGACTCAGTGCCAGAGTCTGAGACTCAGCCAGGGCCTTCAGAACCTCCAGAAGCTCCAATCACTGATGAGGAAGAGGAGAAGGAGCCTATTCTCAATGTGCGGGTGCGCAGAGCTGCCCAAAGGCAGGAATGGTTCCTCAGGAGGAGGTCTTTCCGGGAGTAAGTCTTGGGGCTAATTAGCCATTTCCCTAGCTTAATTAAGAGATGATGACGAAGGAAGCAATTTGCAGGAAACAACGTTCATTCATATTCCTTCATGTCTTGACTCCAGAAACATCTGATCGGCTCTTGTTTTCTCTCTTGGCATTTTTCCTACAAATTGATTCTGGGTATTTTGCCAACCGCTGTTATCTACAGATCTGTTTACTCAAAACTGAGTTATTATTTCGTGGATTCGTGCTGGCTGTTAATGAAGTTGAATTAACAGCTGGTATTCAGAAAAAACTGCTTTAAACTTTATTTGTGTTTGACGACTACTAAGAAAGCTCATTAGTAGTCTGTAATTAGTAAACTAAGATTTGTACAGACTTTGTGTGTGCTGCATTCTTTGTGGAACAGACCCCAGCATTTTAGATAAAATGGCTTCGGACTAGTCTGAGCTCTGCCTCCTGTTCATCTTGCCTCTGTTCTTCCCTACTTGCATGCTTTATTAATTCCAAAAAGCCTTGCTGGACTGACTCTGTCCTTCCCCAGTTTCCTCCAAAGCCAATGAGCTACCTTCTCACTCACTGTCAATTCTTGTGCCATCTCATCTTCCACCACAGATTCAGACTCCAATGGGGACATGACAGTGTCCTTATGTATTTATGGTATAATTTCACCTTAATTCATGTGTATTAAAACATGAAATAATCTGCAATCATTGTTATATCTTCCTGAATTTTTTTTATTTGGGGGGGGGGGGATATATAATGATGCCATTGTTAACAGAATTCACAGAAGAACTGTTGGTAATTTTTTCCCCTGTTTCTGCTCTATGCAATTCTTTAAAAAACCTGTTAAGAATGCATTGGTCGGTAATTGGTCTTTGAAGCGGTTTTTAATCAATATGAATACTGGCTTCACATTCTGATGATAACCTCAAGCCTTTATAGGTCTAACTGTGGATGCCAATATAACAGTACATTATAGTTCATGGTACAGTAAACTATAGACAAGGTTTTGAAATGGTATTTAGATTGGAAATGTGGTTTTTATACTGGTTCAGACCCCATGCACATGCCTTTCCGACTCTGTTTAATAATGCTGATGAAGAATTCTTGCATTCTTAAAAAAATAGGCAAGATTTTTTAAAATAGCAACCATTCGTTTTCGGAGCAAACAATCTCATATGCCAACTTTTGATCTTCTTGCAATGTTAGCTAAATTGTTACCATGGAGGGAGGATACTGAAAAATACCTATATAAAAGAAGCATTTTAAAAAAATATTCTTTTTTGTATTCTGTGATTATAGTTACAGGTTCTCTTAGGCTATAATACTGCTGTTTAAATAGTGCTGTTTAAATTTTCAGTCGAAGTATGAAAAGGCAGAAGTCCAGAATATAGCTTATATATGGTTGGCAATATTAAGAAATTCAGGATTAAATCCAATATATATATGTGAATAACAATTACATGCATTACTCTTCACCTCTAGTTACTAAAAGGACATATTAAAAACAAGAAAAAAGTCAAGGAAACGATTGGTTCATTTCTGGGAGAAAGTGGCAAGAAAGTGACAAGCAAGTAGAGCTATTTATCATTTTTTGCATCTCTCTTTACACAAATGGAAAAAACAGTCCAACCTATTAAAAACAGCACCACAAAAAACATATTAGGAACACAAGTTAAAATAGGGAAGAAAATGGTAAGTGAACATCTGCCTACCTAGATAAGTTCAAATCACCAGGACTGGATGTATTACACCCAGTGGCAGGCTACCATTCCTGGCCTTACCGGAATGGGACAGGAGCGCGTGTGCGTGCCCGCCACAATGTCGCATGAAAACACATGCAATTTCCGGGGTTTTTTTTCTTCTGCACATGCCCTTCCAAGATCTGGGAAATGGGCAGAAGAGCTGCTGGCCGCTCCCGTCCATTCGCATGCGCGGCACAGTGGAGGGATGAGCTGACAGAGCTGCCGCTTGCGACAGAGTGGGCAGGCTGCTTGTAGTAGCACCAGGGAGTGCTGGGGGCTCACAGTGCAGCGGGGGCTCGCGACACAGTGGAGGGGTGAGCTGATGGAGCAGCCGCTTGTGGAAGAGCGGGGAGGCCGCTTGTGTTGGCGCCGGGGGGGGGGCGCCGGGGGCTCACACCATTTATTTATTTATTTATTTATTAGATTTGTATGCCGCCCCTCTCCGTACACTCGGGGCGGCTCACAACACAATAAAACAGTTGATAACAAATCTAATAATTTACAATTTAAAATATTTTTAAAACCCCATTATTAAGCAGACATACATACAAACATACCATACATAAATTGTATAGGCCCGGGGGAGATATCTCAGTTCCCCCATGCCTGACGACAAAGGTGGGTTTTGAGGAGTTTACGAAAGGCAAGGAGGGTAGGGGCAGTTCTAATCTCTGGGGGGAGCTGGTTCCAGAGAGTCAGGGCCGCCACAGAGAAGGCCCACTCTGTGGGACCTAATTGGTCGCTGGGATTCGTGCAGCAGAAGGCGGTCTCGGAGATATTCTGGTCCGATGCCATGATGGTGGAAGAGCGAGCAGCTGCAGGATTGAATGGCCTTATAATAGTAATAATAATGTCCACAAGTGGTACTGTATGAAATTATTTATTTTATTTATTAATTGGACATATGCTGCCCCTCTCCGTGGGCTCGGGGCGGCTTACAACATTTCAATAAAAAGATACAATATATAAAACATTTCTAAGCCAATTAATAGAATAGTTAATTTAAAAATTATCTTAAAAACTAAACATTTAAAATCAAACAGTCACATGCACACTACCATAATCTTTATCACAGGATGATTAATTTACTATGAGGTAAGATATGATCGTCAATGTTGCCCTCTATGCAAAGCCAAAAATTCTGGTCGCACCCCTTAAAGAATAGGTTGAAAAAGACATTTTAAAATGTTCAACCAATATGATTGAAAGCTGTAACAGTTCCTCTGCTAGAGAAGATTACATGTCTTTGGAACAAAAGTATAAAAATCAGATCAGATAGGAGCATATATACTTATGTGTCATATGGAAAATGTAGATAAATTTTTAAAAAGACACTTTCATACCATTAGAAACAGTAGGTTTGTTCTTAACTGATTTGTACTGTTTAACATATCCATGCAGCTCCTGTGTTTTACAGATGTACAGCAACATTTTGGTTTCTAAGTTTGGATGCTTTCAGCTAGTTACAGCCACAGACTCAACTTTTTCTCCCAGTTTTTCGAGAACATGAGACACTGTTTCTTCACTTCATCTTCAAAGACATGCAAAGGGAAAATGTTTTATGTCAATTATTTGTGGTATTTTTCAAATATTTGCATTATGTAGATCATATTCAATGTGCTTAATTTTTCCATTTATTCATCTCTTCTGTCTCCATTGTTTCAGATGATATCATGTTTTCAAACATAGTTTTCTCCCTTAGAAAAATTCTGTACACAGAGGATAACCTGTTATGCTCCACTTTGATTTTTAATATATATTTTAAAAACCTTTGGAATTTATCTTTGACCCACAGGGTCTGAACTAAGTATCTTTGCATATTTTTAGAGATGTTCACAGAAGCATATTTTTCTATTGTTTGAATTGACAATAGTTAAATCAAGTGTATTTCATCAGACATCACTGTTTTTTAAAGTATTAGTTATCATTGCTTTGCACAAATATGTGTGTGTTTGCCTTTGATGTCTGATATAAATGAAACTGGAAAGCTATACTTTGTCCTCAGGCTAAAGCAGCTGCATACACAACTTTCTTTAAAAAGCCTTTATATAAATTGACCTTTCTTACTTTTTCTTGAATGCAGTAGTATTTTCCTTTCAAAAATATCTGCTGGGGATTTTGAGATAAATCAGAAATCCTCCTCCTAAAGTCAGCTTTGAAAAAACTGTCACAAGTAAATTCTAAACAGGCCATAAATACTGACTGGGTGAATATGCCTATTTCTTTATTAAACTGGTCCTTATTCTGTCACTAGATCTTCTTTGTCCACCCCTCATTAACAGCACCCAACTTTTGTAGCATTTTATTTTTTTGATTTGTCACCTTTTCAGTGAAATACGTCTGCCTCGTTTTGCCCCAATTTTAAATATATTTTATGGCCAAACAACCACTTTATCATCCTCCACTGAACATATTCAGGAAAAGAAGGAAGGGATAGAGTGAGTGCTTTGTACTGCGATCCAAGTTAAAATTCCCAGCATCTTCTAGTAGCAGGACTGTGTGAACCATTTAACGAAGCACTCTGGGAAGTGAATAAATTGCAATCTGAACCCACTAATTGAAGTTTGAAAATGCCACATCTTTCTGCTTTAAAAGGATATGCCCTGGCTCTGTGGCTGAATATGCCTATGTACAGTATGCCAGAAGACATTTCTACCAAGATTTGGTGTGATAATTGCTGCTAATGTTGACTGAAAGAGAGCCAAATTCTGATTTAGTGTAGACAAGTTCTTAAATATTTGGAAATCCTCCTACAACTTAGTTTTCAACTTCACAATTTTAATTATAAAAAAAATGAATGAAGAAATACATTTTTTTTATTACCATTGCAACATACACCAGTATACTGAAGCATAAGTGTTAAGTTCTTGAATTTTTTTCACTAAATATTTTGAGTAGTTTTTCTCTGTCCAAAATGTTCCAAGTAAATTTTATTTTATTTATTTATTCAATTTTTATCCTGCCTTTAGTACTTTATACATAAGTTAAGGAAGCAAATATAATAATGCTCTTTCTTCCTTTTGTTTTTCCCACAATAAAAACCCTGTGAGCTGGATTGGGCTGAGAGAGATTGACTGGCTGAAAGTCAACCAGGTGTGTTTTTGTGTCTAAGAAAGGATTAGAAATCAGAGTCACCTGGTTTCTACATCAGCTCCTTAACTATTACATTTAAAATTAAAATGATTCTGTGAAATTAAAAAGAAGTTCAACTATCCCTTAATAGTAACTCCCTTGCTTGCTTGCTTATTTATGTATTTATTTTGTCAAGCAAAATAAAGGAATGGGGTATTCAAGTGTATTCAAGTATTCAGTTATCAGCTCACAATGCTCCTAGAAAAGGCCTAAACTCTTGTGGATGTCATTCAGAATGGAATCTCTCCTGTAGCTGCAGTGCATGTTTCTTTTCTAAGTTTTCTTGCTAGCCAAGATCAAAAATTTTCTCATTAATGATCTGTTTGTAAGGTGGCTATTTTGTGGACTCCAAATTATATGTGAATTAATAGCAGTAGCATTTACTGTAGATATATATATTGCTTCATAGTGCTTTACAGCCCTCTCAAAGCGATTTTACAGACTCAGCATATTGCCCCCAACAATCCGGGTCCTCATTTTACCCATCTTGGAAGGATGGAAGACTGAGTCAACCTTGAGCCTGGTGATATTCGTTTTGCCAAACTGCTGGCAGCCGGTGATCAGCAGAAGTAGCCTGCAGTTCTGCACTCTAAACACTGCGCCACCGTGGCTCATTAAGAGAGTAATTAGTGTGTTTTTATAAGGAGTTACGTGGAAGGGCATATGATTGAAGGGAAATGAACCTGAAGGAGGAACCATACTTGAGTAGACACACAGAGAATTAAGTTTTCTAATTTTTTCTATATCTATTTGAACAAAGAAATGATTTTTCATTCCATTGGATTAGATTAAATTAGATTTATATCTCTCCTTTTATGTTGTCTATTTTAAAATAGTGCACCTAATGCTCCCTTCTAATTTTCCTCCCACAGTAACAATCCTGGGAGTTGTGTTGGGCTGAGAGAGAATGGTTCAAAATCACCTAGCTGGCTTTCCTACTTAATGGAAAACTAGAACTCACAGTCTCTGAATATCCTCATGCAATATAGGTAGGAGATTCCATAAGCGCATGGGGTGAGGTATCATCAATATGCAGATGATACCCAGCTTTACATCTCCATCCCTTGTCCAGTCAGTGAAGCAGTGGAAGTGATGTGCCAGTGCCTGGAGGCTGTTGGGGTCTGGATGGGTGTCAACAGACTCAAACTCAACCCTGATAAGACGGAGTGGCTGTGGGTTTTGCCTCCCAAAGACAATCCCGCCTGTCCATCCATCACCCTGGGGGGGAAATTATTGACCCACTCAGAGAGGGTCCGCAACTTGGGCTTCCTCCTCGATCCACAGCTCACATTAGAGAACCATCTTTCAGCTTTGGCGAGGGGGGCGTTTGCCCAGGTTCGCCTGGTGCACCAGTTGGACTGGGAGTCACTGCTCACAGTCACTCATGCCCTCATCACCTCGAGGCTTGACTACTGTAACGCTCTGTACATGGGGCTACCTTTGAAAAGTGTTCGGAAACTTCAGATCGTGCAGAATGCAGCTGCGAGAGCAATCATGGGCTTCCCTAAATATGCCCATATCACACCAACACTCCACAGTCTGCATTGGTTGCCGATCAGTTTCCAGTCACAATTCAAAGTGTTGGTTATGACCTATAAAGCCCTTCATGGCACCGGGCCAGATTATCTCAGGGACCGCCTTCTGCCGCACGAATCCCAGCGACCGATTAGGTCCCACAGAGTGGGCCTTCTCTGGGTCCCGTCAACTAAACAATGTCGGTTGGCGGGGCCCAGCAGAAGAGCCTTCTCTTTGTAAGCTTCTCAAAACCCATCTCTGCCGTCAGGCATGGGGGAATTAAGATAATCTTTCCCCCTAGGCTTCTACAATTTATGCATGGTATGATTGTATGTATGATTGGTTTTATAACAAGGGTTTTTAGCTTTTGTAGTATTGGATTTTTACATTCTGTTTTTTGTCACTGTTGTTAGCCGCCCCGAGTCCACGGAGAGGGGTGGCATACAAATCCAATAAATAAATAATAAAATAAATAAATAAGATGCCACATCTTTCTGCTTTAAAAGGATATACCCTGGCCCTGTGGCCTATGTACAGTATGCCAGAAGACTTTGGAATGTCCTTTTTCATAGATATCAAGAATCCAGCTATTCCCCAGTTTGAACAGAACACAAATTAATTAAAATTTATTTTGGCAAGACTTGGATTGAGGTAACAAGGAAGAAATTCAAGAGTAATTTCTAAAAGATTATTTTTTGTACTGCACTAAACAGTCTTATGTCTCATTGGTATGCTTTACTATAGTATAACAGCTGCATGAATGTTTAATAAAGGAACTTGCAGTTTTCTAGTAGAGCAGAAATGTTAATGCTGAATGAAGAGAAAGAAACTAAAAACAATTTAGCAACTGCTGTTATGTCACAGGCTCTTGTTTCATGGCATCTATTACCAATATAATTAGATTGCATTATACCCAGTAGCCTTATAAAATGCACTCAGAGAGCAATAAACTTCACAACTCAAGGTGACACTATATAATTTGTATGAGGTCTAGAAAATGAAGCTACTATCCTATTGAGTCCCATATGTGTTGTTTTTTCCTTCTGCTCTTGTACAAATGTGAATTACAATATGCACATTCCAGAGCATATTCAAAAACCTGGAGATGCAGATTCCCAGTGTTGCTAAGTTTAGTCTGTTCATCCCTATATACTTATGCATATAAATATGTATGTTTCAGTGAAGAACCTCTTTACAAAGATTACACATATTAGTGGATGTACAATAAACTGTTGTATTTGGAAAATAACTTTATTCACACAGGTGACACTATAATTTTCTGCAGTAATGGAAAATTTATTTGTTTGTTTGCTTGTTTGTTTATAACATTTCTATAATGCCCATCTCACTCAAATGAATAATAAGGTTACACAAACACAAAAGTCCAAAAGAGAGATTTATTGAAAACTATGCACACATGCAGAGAAAATAACAACATCATCATAATCAACAACAATAGGGACCTTGGAAAGGGACCTTGGAGGTCTTCTAGTCCAATCCCCTGCTTAGACAAGAAACCCTACACCACTTCGGACAAATAGTTATCCAACATCTTTTTAAAAGCTTCCAGTGTTGGAACATTCACAACTTCTGGAGGCAAGCTGTTCCATTGATGAATTGTTATGTCAGGAAATTTCTCCTTAGTTTAAGTTACTTCTCTCCTTTTTTAATTTCCACCTATTGCTCCTTGTATCCTCAGGTGCTTTGAAGGAAAGTTTGATTCCCTCTTCTTTGTGGCAACCCCTGAAATATTGCAACACTGCCATCATATTTCCCCTAGTCTTTCATTTTGTTAAACTAGACATACCCAGTTCCTGCAACTGTTCTTTATATGTTTTAGCCTCCAGTCCCTAATCATCTTTGTCGCTCTTCTTTGCACTTTTTCTAGAGTCTCAATATCGTGGCGACCAAAACTGAATGCAGTATTCCAAGTGTGGCCTTACCAAGGCATTATAAAGTGGGATTAACACTTCACGTGATCTGGATTCTATCCCCTTGTTAATGCAGCCTAGAACTATGAGTGGTGGTTCATATTTAAATGGTTGTCCATTAGAACTCCAAGATCCTTCTCACAGTTACTACTGCTGAGCAAGGTACCACGTATATTGTACTTGTGCATTTTGATTTTCTTGCCTAAATGTAGAACCTTATTTTTTTCACCATTGAATTTCATTTTGTTAGAGAGTGCCCAATGTTTGAATCTATCAATATCCTTCTGTATCTTGAGCCTATCTTCTTGATTATTCCTGCCAGTCTGTTGAGTTCCCCATCTATCCCCTCGTCCAAGTCATAGATAAAGAGGTTGAAGAGTACTCAGCCTAAAACAGAGCATTGGGGTAATCTACTGTGTACCTCCCTCCATGTAGGTGCAGTTTTATTGAGCACTAGAGATTGAGTGCTCTTGGTCAGCCAGTTTTGAATCCATCTGATGATGTTGCTATCTAACCCACATTTTTCTACTTTGTCTAGCAGTAGGTTATGGTCAACTTTACCAAATTTACTAAACAATAAGTTCTGATACAAGGAAAGATGAAGCATTCTATTCCTCTTGATCTAATTATATTTTCCTGGACTATAAACCAAGTTTTTTGAGTAGTATATTTATATATTTAATGTGTATGTAAAGCATAATCTGTAATCTGTGAGATTTTTTTTAATCACACTGGATGTTAAAAGCATTGTTAGGTTATTTTGCATGTGACACATGAGAACAACATTTCAAAACATATTCAATACCACACACTTACAGTTATAGGTCACTGTAACTGGATAGAATACATAAATAAGGAAAATGAGACATGGAGGAACAAATGGGAGAATATGGAAACCTGGAATAGGGGAAAGTCAGTAGCCCAAATTTCTCATGTGCTGATCTCATGAATATAACTAGTCACTATGATTGAAAGCTCAGAATAAAGACCTGTCAGGAATTGCAAGCCCTGATCTATGAGGTTGATAAGAAAGACAAAAGAAATATGTAGCAAAAAGCAAAGGATTCTAATATTCTTTCATAAGAGTTCAATTTGTTTACATGATGATAATATGCTGGTCCATGACCCTCATAAAGATTTGATTCATGATAATAAATCAAACAGAATCAGATACTTGCAAAAATGCCAAGTTATTTCATTCATAATCAGCTTCCCTCCACTTATTGCCCTCCAAATGTCACATCTTCAGCTGCATATAAAGGGTGCATTCATTTGGAGAAGATAATGAAGCATGCAAGCATTTACCTGCAAGAGGAATGATTTTGACCTGCAGATCTGAACAGCAGAATACATTTAATTTTGCATTCTCACATTTTTTATTTTGCTTAGATTCTCTTACTTCATTTATTTTATTTAATTATTTTCTTTACATAAGGCCCAATAACAGGCCATAAATAGCTTTTGGCTTGAGTTCTCTACAGTCAGTCAAAAACATATTATAAAGAAGCAAAACTATATAAAAGCAATATTAAAAGCAATATTCAAATTTAACACCATATCCCAAACAAAATAAAAATTGAACTGGAATGGTAATGGCAATCAGTATAGCATATATAAATATACATTAGAGTAACCCCAAAGTAACCACAAAAACAACTTTAAAATATCGCAATGATTATTCAAATATCTTGGAAATTAAGAAAGGATTCACCTGTCATCAGAAAATTTGCAATGTGGATAGAATGTGAGGTCCTTCGAATCATTCCCATGGTAAGTGAGGTGCTACCAACATAATCATCATCAACAACAAATCTTTTAACAAATGCTGTGAGTTCACAGTAAATTCTTCCATAGGTGGTTATATGGGAAAGTTTCTTCTGAACAAATTTGATTGCCAAATTCTGCCTTAAAGAACATAAAGGCACTTAACTGTCTAATGCTCTGACTGAAGAAGAAATTACAGTTGAAATTGAAGAACTAGAATTTCTGTCATTAGGATGTCCAGCAAACCTCTATTCTGTATAGCCATTAGCAAAAAGATTTCCATCGCAATATACAGTGGTACCTCGGTTCTCGACCACAATTCGTTCCAGAAGTGTGGTCGAGAACCGATTTGGTCGAGTACTGAATTAATTTATCCCATAGGAAATAATGGAAATAGGTTTAATTGGTTTCCAGCCCCTATTTCCTTTATTTCCTATGGGATAAAGATCTGAGGTCTAAGCACTCCAAGCTGTAGTAAGCTGCAATACCGGCAGTTTTGGGGGGGGGGGGGGCTCCTTTCCTCAGTGGTTCGTCTTCTTCCCTTTAAGCAGTTACACCAACTTTCTCCTTCCCGCCGGCGGCGGTGGTGGTGGCGGCGGCGGCTTTCCTTAGAGCAGCAGCAGCGCCGGGAACGTCACATGAGAAAGGGAAGCTGCTGACGTTCCCGGCGCTGCTGCTGCTTGAAGGAAAGCCTCTGCCGCCGGGAAGGAGAAAGTTGGTGTAGCTGCCTACAGCTACAAGACGAACCACTGAGGAAAGGAGCCCCCCCCGAAACTGCCGGTATTGTAGCCGCCCCCACCCTTCCTACACCCTTCCGCTCCAAGCTGTAGGAAGGGTGGGGGCAGCTGCAATACAGGCAGTTTCGGGGGGGGCTCCTTTCCTCAGTGGTTCGTCTTGTAGCTGTAGGCAGCTACACCAACTTTCTCCTTCCCGGCAACGGCGGCAGAGGCTTTCCTTCAAGCAGCAGCAGCACTGGGAATGTCACATGAGAAAGGGAAGCCGCTGATGTTCCCGGCGCTGCTGCTGCTCGAAGGAAAGCCTCTGCTGCCATTGGGAAGGAGAAAGTTGGTGTAGCTGCTTAAAGGGAACAAGACGAACCACTGAGGAAAGGAGCCCCCGCAAAACTGCCGGTATTGCAGCCACCCCCACCCTTCCTACAGCTTGGAGCACTTAGACTAGAGACTGGTAGGCTGTTTAGTGGGCGGCCAGGATGGGCGTGTTGGATTCTGACTCCCATTCCTTCTCACCCCGTCCCCTCAGATCTTGTAGCATTTCGGATAATAAACCAAATTTTCTGTGGCTGTTCGGTATCCGAATTTTTGTTGAGATACCGAAGCAAATTTTTGCCAAAGTGTTCGAGTACCGAGGTACCACTGTATATTATATATTTCTGTCTTGGAAATAGTTCAGCTGTCTGTCAATTTATCCTGATACCATGTTCAGACATTACTTCAATACATATTTTTCTTAGAATGCCAAGTGTTGTAAAATATTTTTATTCCTGAAGTAATCAGAAAAGTAACAGATAAAAACCTTTATTCCTGGAGTACCAGCTTTAGTTACATTTCCATTTTGTTCTTTATTTGAAATGGAACAAAATTCTATATGAGACAGGAAGATCATCCCTAATATATTATGTTGGTAAGCTAATGGCATTTCTTTGTATGGTCATCAGTCACCAAAATAGACTGTCTAGTCCCTACTGTGTAACAACAAAATAAACTGATTTCTTGAACTTTAAAGGTCAACATTTTCTGTTCATTTTCTCCATCTTTTTTCAGATGGATAAATTATTCATTTTCTCTACCTTCTATATCCCTTTGCTCATACTAAGAGGTAGGATAGGGCTATGCATTCATGATAGCTGCATATCTTGAGCAAAATGTTATAACCTTATAAGACTCGGTCTCTGACGCCTAGATAGACTGATAACCCTGGCTATAAATCTACTGTCTGAAATGTTTTATAAGGGCTTATTTGTTTGAGGGTTCCCCCCATTTGTCACTTTTACTTTTAATGGGTTTCCTTTGATCATATCTATGTGCTGAAAAGAAAATTAATGTATCACCAAATATATGTCTATTATAATTATCCTAACTTTAAATTGTTATGGGTAGAGAGAGAGGTGTCATATGAAAGAATAAATAGTAAGAAAACATGGG
This sequence comes from Erythrolamprus reginae, assembly GCF_031021105.1. Classification (NCBI taxonomy): domain Eukaryota; kingdom Metazoa; phylum Chordata; class Lepidosauria; order Squamata; family Dipsadidae; genus Erythrolamprus; species Erythrolamprus reginae. Next base: position 63,780,133 of record NC_091950.1, read on the forward strand.
AGAAGGAAAAAATGATTGCCTTGAGTTAAAGGAAAGCTTTCATTCAGTTTTCACCTTTACAAATAACTTAAGGTGATGAACACAGTTTTCTCCTCTTTATTTTTCCCACATCAACCACCCTGTGAGGTGAAATGGGCGGAGCGAAAGTGACTGGCCCAAGGCCGGACTCACCATCTCTTATTTTCTAGCCTGGTGCCTTAGCCACCAGACTAAACAGGTTGCTGTTAAGTAGCTCTTTGATTCTGAAACTGAAATAATGACATTTCAAAATTAAGTTTTTAAAATGTATTTATTTAGTTTCAAACATGTACAAGATAAGAGGTATAAATATGAATATGAACACAGGAAATGGGGACAGTAGCTCAGGGACGGTAGGCACACTGGTGCATGGGCCTTACAGACCTCTTAAGAATGGGGTGAGATCCATAGTAGTTTATGGTTGAAACTACGGGGCTTTTTATGAAGTAACAGCAGAGTCAGGTAGAGCATTCCAGGCATTGACCGCTCTATTGCTGAAGTCATATTTTCTTCAAAAGTCGTATTTTTCTTCAAAAGAAGTCGAGTTTGGAGCAGTTTACCTTGAGTTTGTGTGCTCATGTATGATTGTGGTTGAAGCTGAAGTAATGACTACCTGTGTCAGGTAGGACGTCGTTCTAAGTTGTGCATTTGTGGATATAACATTACATAACTCTTTTTGTTTGTTATACATTTTTAGCAAGTGTAAATCTTCCCTTAATAAATACAAGCATGTGTATTCCATATTTCTTGACCTTCTCAAACAGATGAGAGAATTGGACTAATATCTGAATTGGAGCTGTAAAGTTGCATCACAAATGTGCAAACTGTGTTTTCTTCCTTTTTTTTTTGTCCTATCTTAATTTGTTCAGCGGTATCCAATTACAAAGAACTAACAAACAGAAACAAACAGGACATTCCAAATATGTGTGTTTTATGTTCAGCCCACGTACTCCTGAGGAAAGATTTGCATCTGTTTGTGGCCTCCCGAGTGAATTTCAGGCAGAAAATATGCACACACATACACTTATGGACACACAGACACACCATTCCTATTCTCATACACAGTGTGCCTAATCCCTCGCCTTTTATGACAGAGTCTTGCCTCACATAAATTGTTTCTTTTTTGCACAGTTAACTGTTGCTTTCCCACTTTACTTTGTGCGCATAACTGAGTTCTTTTAATCTTCTTTCCCAGTTAAATAGGCTTTTACTTTTATAGTAATCTTTACGTGTAAGTCAAGAGAATACAAAATTGATGATCTGGATGACTATTTAAAAAAAAAATGCTTTCATACTGTTATGTGTCTCTGGTTGACAAATCATATTTTGAATTTTATATTACCTATATTAAATTAATTTTATGTAATTGTATTTTAATTTTCTCTCTCTTTTTTTAACAGTTGTTCCTTTATAAAAAAAATTACTAACTGATAATACATGTTACTCCTAGTCTCCTGTGGGGTTGTGTCGAATCTCTAATAATGAACTAGTGTATTATTAGTCAAAATTTGTATTCCATCACGTGGATGCAAATACAATATTGTGATCCTAAGTTGTTAACAAAACAATGACATAATAACAATAAAACATACATAATAAAAGATACTATACTTAAAAATACCAAAATTGTACCTGGCATCAAATCCCACCCCACCCCCTAAAAAAGTTATATTTTCAACTGCGTTCTGGAAACTAGATAATGTTGGAATAATTCAAGTGTTCCGAAGGAGACCATTCTAAAAAGCTGCCCACATTATGAAGATGCAATACTTCTAAGTTGAGTGAGGTGATCAAGCCAATTCCATTAAAGAAATTCGGTCCTGCAGGTGAAGTAAAATGTAAAACTGTTATTTTAGATTTTAATTATTAGATTTGTTACCATGTATTGTTTTTATCACTGTTGTGAGCCGCCCCGAGTCTACGGAGGGGCGGCATACAAATCTAATTAATAATAATAATGATGATGATGATGATGATGATGATGATAATAATAATAATAATAATAATAATAATATTATAATAAAGCAATGCCAAGGCATAAGGGCTTTATAGATTAAAACCAGCACTTTGAGCTGCACTGAGAACTTAATGAAAAGCCAGTGTAGGGCCCAGAAAATAGGTGTAACATACACTTGCTGGCAAACATCCATGGCAATGAATTTTCAGCGGGAGGCCCGAATCCAGGAATATCCCAAATATATAAATCTCCTCTTTCAGGGGCAGTTCAATCCTGTGCAGAAACAATGCAAGGGGCATAGATCAACTCTGATGTACAAATAGTTTCAACTTACTAAGATTCGGTGTAAGTCTGTTCCCTCCCATCCAGACCTTAACAGCTTCCGGGAATCAGAAGACAGAACCTCCAATGTTGTCTAGGATTGCAGCATGTTTCTGGGTATCAGTGTTGATTTTTACTCTCTGATCACTGCTGACTAGAATTAGCCAACGTGGAAAGAACAGAACCACTATTTAAAAAGTGCCTTCAGTTCCCAGCCTCTGCAGCCAGTGCAGAACAATACCATAGTCAATATCAGAGGCCACCAAGACATCAAAAAAGACCAGGGCAGGTGTACGATCCACATAGTCCTGACATAGGTCATCATCATGTCATTATAAAAGATTTGCCTTATAGTCTTTTGTGTCTTGAGTTCAACTGGTAACAGTCTAATTTACTCTTTGACTTAATTAGTTAACTATATCATTGTCTTTATGCTTAAATCAAGAAATTCTGTTATACAGTATTAAGATAAGTGTAGATTAGCCAATACTTCATTTTAACTGTGGAGCTATGTATTTACATATACAGTGATCCCTCGTTTTTCATGGGGGATGCGTTCCAAGACCACCCGTGAAAAATGAATTTACGTGAAGTAAAGGAAAGATATGTTTTTATGTATTTAACGAGTATTTGGACTTTTAAAACCCACCCTTTGCATTAAACAGTCATTCTATACTGTTTCTCAGCTGGAACTGCATGTGATATCCTACCAGTTTCTTTAATAGAGCACAGTAGTACTGTAGAAGAATTTTATGAATTTTTAATAGATTTAAAATTGTTAATGGATTTAATGGATTTAAGACCCCTTTGAAACCTGTGAAATAGCGAATCCACAAAAGACGAACTGTGAAGTAACGAGGGATTACTGTACACCAAAGACAAATTCCTTGTGTATCCAATCACACGTGTCCAATAAAGAATTCTATTCTATTCTATTTTATCTTTTTTTAAAATTAGAAATTCTAAGTCTATGCAAAGGGCTTTTACTCAATTTAAGGCCATGACATTACAACTCTCACTGTCCTCACTCGATCCTTTTACTCAGTTTACATTAGTGAGCCAGTACTGATTAGCTGGTCACATGCTTGCTATAAGAAAGAACAGTCTGTGAGTTCAAACTTTGTATTTGAGACAATTTGATTCTGTACATGGTGAAACAAACTTTGGTAATAATAGGCTGGAAAAAATGAGGATGTCAGGCAGCAGTAGAAGATGATTTGAGAGGATTACTCAGTAGTTCAAAAATAGTTCTATGTTTTTAAACAATAAATAAAGAGAAGAGATTACACTGATACTAATGGCAATTGACATGAACGCTTGAATGTTTAAAGTATTAAGAAAGCAGCTGTCATATGGCTACTGTGAACTGCCAGTTTTCTGTTCTATTGAACATTAGCACTTCTAAAAATCATTTTCAAAATGCCTAAAGTAAGTTACAGAAGTAAATTAAAGATCTTGTCAATTGTGCATGTCTCTTTAGACTTGGGTAATAGAATACAAGCTTTCATTACCAACAGTTAATCTAGAAATAGTACCCTAGAGAGCAATTTGGTGTGGAAAAAAAATTGAGGAAAAGTTTTAGATGATGATGATGATGATTCCTAGTTTGATTATCCCATTGGCCCTTATTTCAGGGTATTATGTGTGTGTTCCTAATATAAAAGATTGAAAAGGTGCTGAAGTCAGAATGCTGTGCGCAAGCAGTTTCATTATTTCCCCCTCCAAAAAATCTTTAAAAGAAATCAGATCCCTTCCTATTTATGTAAATTCCAGAGAAGAGCGATATGTGATATGGTGTTTTGACCCGGATGTAATCTAAGGGACTCAGATTTGGAATGATTCAAGTCAAATCCAGACATGGCTGTTAATAAATCGTACCCTGCGAGAAGCACAGGCATGGAAGTGATTTATTTCTCAGATGCTATTTGGTTCACTGACAACAATTCCAACTCTGATTCCTTTAGATTACATCCAGGTCAAAACCCCATATCACATCCCCACACCCATAAGTGCAGTCATGAGGACCAATCCTATGCAGGATTCATGATTCCTTCCTGTGTTTGTTACTATGGCATCTGCAGAAAGGAATGTGTGGTGGCATCTTTCTCTCTCTCACCCACTCTGTTGTTGAAATTGTATTTTCTCAGTCTAGTTTGGAGTAGAATGAAGTAGAACAGTATTAAAGCCTGTCAGAATCTTATATTTTCCCATTGGTTTATATCTATATTTGCCTATTAAGGTAATCTATGTAATTTAAATAACTCTTTATTTTGTCTCCTTTTTATATGTCTATTAAAACCTAAAAAGGGATTTTTAGAAACATAGAAGACTGGTGGCAGAAAAAGACCTCATGGTCCATCTAGTCTGCCCTTATACTATTTCCTGTATTTTATCTTACAATGGATATATGTTTATCCCAGGCATGTTTAAATTCAGTTACTTTGGATTTACCAACCACATCTGCTGGAAGTTTGTTCCAAGGATCTACTACTCTTTCAGTGAAATAATATTTTCTCACGTTGCTTTTGATCTTTCCCCCAACTAACTTCAGATTGCGTCCCCTTGTTCTTGTGTTCACTTTCCTATTAAAAACACTTCCCTCCTGAACCTTATTTAACCCTTTAACATATTTAAATGTTTCGATCATGTCCCCCCTTTTCCTTCTGTCCTCCAGACTATACAGATTGAGTTCATTAAGTCTTTCCTGATACGTTTTATGCTTAAGACCTTCCACCATTCTTTTAGCCCGTCTTTGGACCCGTTCAATTTTGTCAATATCTTTTTGTAGGTGAGGTCTCCAGAACTGAACACAGTATTCCAAATGTGGTCTCACCAGCACTCTATATAAGGGGATCACAATCTCCCTCTTCCTGCTTGTTATACCTCTAGCTATGCAGCCAAGCATCCTACTTGCTTTCCCTACTGCCCGACCACACTGCTCACCCATTTTGAGACTGCCATTTTGAGACTTTTACATTCTCTTCCTACTCCCTTTCCCTTGAAGCTTGATTTTCTTTATCTCATGTGAGATTGATTTGATCCTCAGAGGAAAAAGATTGATCGTGCTAATCATAACTTTCAGTGCTATTTGGCCAGGAAGCAATGCTGTGGAAATTATTTATTTTCATAATTAAGCAGAAAGAAACAAGGATGTAAGGGCCATTTGTACCGCTTTCTTATACCAGGGTTGGGGATGAATACCACGTGAAGCACTCTTAAAAGATATGTGGCAGTAGTAACAACTACTAAGATGCATATGCAGGCAAAAGTTAAAGCTAGTAATTGTAAGATTCTTGTAAGAGGAGTTTAGAATTTCCAATGTTTAATTCATGGACTTAACCTTGCCACTGAAACATGATAAGCCATAAATAATGCTTTGCAAACTTCAAATGATGTCCTGAAATGCTTACAGTGTCAATTACCATTTATATGTTAGCATAAATAATATTTAAAGGGAAAATGGTACAAAAAATATACAGTATGACATTAAATTAGAATCCTTTTCATTTTTAACATTTAATTAATTATAATTGATTAATATTAGTATTTAGAACTTTTCTCTTGAGATACCTAACATATGTTTTATAATATACTAGTGAGGTCACATTTGGAATTCTGTATCCAGATCTGGTCACCGCCATACAAGAAAGATATTGAGGCACTAGAAAGAGTACAAAGAAGAGCAACCAAGATAATGAGGGGTCTGGAGACTAAATCATATAATGAATAATTAAGAGAACAATGTTTAGCCTAAAGAAGAGAATACTTAAAGGGCTGCCACTTGGAAGAGGTCATTGATGTATTCTCTATAGACCTAGACCCTATCAAGAAACAGTGTGTGGAAGCTTATCAGAGGAAGATTTCACCTGGAAATAAGAAATTATTTCCTGATATTGAGAAGAATTAATCAATGCAACAGCTTGCCTCCCAGAACTAAAGGTGCTCCATCACTGGTGGTTTTCAAGAAAAGAAACAGTTATATGAGATTTTATTAGGACTCCTGCCATGGACAGGGGGTTGGACTAGAAGGCCTTCAAGGTCCTTCCAGCTGTATGATTCAGTGAAGTTAAATTGTTTGCATGAATGAAGTCATAATCAGGGGCTGTGTAACATAGTAAGAAGCGAAATGTATTTAGGGATAGTTCACAGACGATGGTCTCAAGCGCCTCTGTAACTTGAATCTTTTTCAAATCTAGGAACTTTTTATAGAACATAGCAACACCACCCCCTCTAGGGATTTCACGGTCAGATCTGTAAACATGATAGTCACTTATTGTGGTAATCGAGTCTGGGAAGGATACATTCAGCCATGTCTCGCAGATAAATATAAAATTGAATAGAGCCGTATTTTGTAAGAGGAGAAATTCAGGCTTTTTGATTGTGAAGCTTCTTGTGTAGCTTTCATTTAAGGTCTGTAGTGCTGGATCTGGAGGAAGTTAGGGGCATGCATGCCCAGTTTTGGTTGTTGTTAAGGTAATTATTAGGATTAGGATGCAGGCCGATTATTAGGATGCAGGCCGATGGTCTTGCGTTTGATACAGTCAGCACGGCAAAGACCAAAGATCACAATAAATGGGTTATTGAACAAATCAAGACAGCATTTTCATTCCAGGCAAAATCATAAAGTCAGGAAAGGTGGAATAAAAGGTCCAACAGTAATATTGATAAATTCATTGCATGATGATGGGTGATGACCTGAAGAATTTGGTTGTGAACAGATCATCATGGAGAAAATCTACCTATTTGGTTTGTAAGAGATGAGATTGAGTTGATCACACATAATTCAATTATTTGAAGTGAGTTTTGCTCTACTTAATGACTTTTTGCCACAATTACTAATTGAATCACTGCAATTGTTAAATTTAAACGAATTAAATGAATCTGATTTCCTCCATTGATTTGGCTTGTTAGAAGCTGGCTGGGAAGATTACAAATGATGATTACATGATCCCAGGACAGCATAATTTTCATAAATATATGTCAGTTGCCAAGCACTTGAATTTTGATTATGTGGCTCTGGGGATAAAACAGTTGTAAGTGTGAAAACCAGTAATAACATTTTTCAGTGCTATTGTAACCTCGAACAAATACTAAAATGATTGGTTATAAATCGAAGACTACCTGTTGAAGGAATTCTAAACAGGACAGATGAGGACCAGATAAAGCTTCCAGCCTTAGCTCATAGGTAAGGCATCAGTCCATCTAAGTAAGTCTGTATAAAAGAAGATTATATCTCAATAGATTAATAAATGAAAGCTAAGATATAATTATTTAGTTTAATTGATTTTTATGTTGGATTAATGAGATTCCATTGTGAATCTAGTTTCCTTGTTCTGGTTTGATATGCAGATTCCTTTTTTTATGGGTCTTGGTTTCCAGTTCTTCACTATTTTGGCAATTTTTTTCTGAATTTGTTTCAATTTGTCACTCTCATTGTGCATAGAACTGAATATAATACTCCCAAGTGAATGTCAGGCCAAATCAAGAACAACACAGAACAATCCAGCCAGTTCACTTATTTAATTGCACAAACCAGGCAGACAGAATCTAGCCAGATTAACTCTAACTTCAATTGATACCCTGAGAGATTCTAGGGAGTGGCTATCCTAAATCTCTCTTATCCCACACCAGACTCTGTTGTCTCATATCTTGTGTCCTGCCCTTCCGACCTGGAATGTACTGTTTCCTTCCTGGAAAGCTGCACTGTAATCCATCATACAACCTCCCCATTCATAGACATACTGTAATCCATCACAGTGGAGGTCTGGCCAAGACAGGGTAATATGGACCAATGATCTATTCTCCAAGTTCCTATTAATGCATTCAAGGCAAAAATTACCATTTTAGAAACTGTATTACACAGCAGATTCATGTTTATCATACACTCTTACTGCCAAGTCAGGTATTTCACCTTTACTCATAGTTTTCCTATCCAGATGCTAAATTTTAGATTTGTTCTTTTAAATTTAATTTTATTTATTTCAGCCTGGAGTTCATGCTTATCCAGATATTTGTGAACGTTCCATCTAAAGTATCAGTCCTCCCTCCCATCTTTGTACCATTTGCAACCTTTATAAGCCTCACTTTAACTTCCTCAATCGACATTGATAAAAATTGTGAAAGATCCAAGACTCAGGTTAAAGGCTTTTGGCATGCCACATTCAGATTGAAGTGGAGCTATTAATGAGCATATCTTTGATACAATCATTCAGCCAAATATGGGTCCATCCAACAGTAGTATAATCTACCTTATACTGCTCACAGTCACTCATGCCCTCATCACCTCGAGGCTCGACTACTGTAATGCTCTCTACATGGGGCTACCTTTGAAAAGTGTTCGGAAACTTCAGATCGTGCAGAATGCAGCTGCGAGAGCTATCATGGGCTTTCCTAAATTTGCCCATGTCACACCAACACTCCACAGTCTGCATTGGTTGCCGATCAGTTTCCGGTCACAATTCAAAGTGTTGGTTATGACCTATAAAGCCCTTCATGGCACTGGACCAGAATATCTCCGGGACCGCCTTCTGCCGCACGAATCCCAGCGACCAGTTAGGTCCCACAGAGTTGGCCTTCTCCGGGTCCCGTCAACTAAACAATGTCGTTTGGCGGGACCCAGGGGAAGAGCCTTCTCTGTGGCGGCCCCGACCCTTTGGAACCAACTCCCCCCAGATATCAGAGTTGCCTCCACCCTCCTAGCCTTTCGTAAGCTCCTTAAAACCCACCTCTGTCGTCAGGCATGGGGGAATTGACATGTTCCTTCCCCCTAGGCTTATAAAATTTATGCATGGTACGCTAGTGTGTATGGTTGGTTTTAATTTGTGGTGTTTTTTAAAGTAATTTAAATATTGGATTTGTCTTACATTGAATTGTTATTGCTGTGAGCCGCCCCGAGTCTGCGGAGAGGGGCGGCATACAAATCTGATTAAACTTGAAACTTGAAACTTATATTTTGTTTACATTGATATCAAGAGGTAGTCTGTTGAAAGTACTGCTGACATCCAGATACATTATGTCTATGTCATTCATTTTCCTTATCTGCTAAGCTAGTAATGCCATAAGAGAAGGGAATGAGATTAGTTTGGCACGATTTATTTATGACAAATCCATGCTGGCTCCTGTTAAAAGAATATGAAAGGGGACACACTCATTGAGTTTCTTTTACTTTGTTCATGTCATGCTGATTTAAAACAGATGAAAATGCAACATATTTTTTTCTGCTAACTGGATTTCTATTATGCCTGTTTTGAAATAATTCACTGCAGTCATATTGTAATGGCTGCGATTTAAATGTTTTATCAGTAATTATATTTTTATATATATAACAGCTTTAAGTTGTTTGATTTGATTAAAGCATCATTAAACTTGTAGCATTTTTCATTGAAAAGTGCATGTTCTGATACTTTTTCTGGTATGTTTTCCCTTTGTTGTCAGGATCAGTCCCAAGAAAGCCATTTCTAACTATGTTAATTACGTTTTGGGAGCATACGCCTTATTCTTAGAAAAAAAAAAGATGAGAGACCATTTGTTTTTCTTTAACAAGATTATTTTTAACACAAATGGTTTCCATTAATTTGTCTTGTTTTCTTTCCATCACAAGAGATACATTGGTTTAGACCTGGCAAATTGTATAGAAATTTAATTAACATAGTCTGATTTAAATAAAAATATGTTAAGAGTCTTCATAATTGGGAAGTTGCTCTTGCTCAAGGTCAAATTTTTATGTCTGTCTGTGTGGATTAATTGCCTGCTGCCTTTAATTTGATCAAGTGGGAATTGTGAAAACTGCATTTAAATATCAAATGCCCATCCATCTTGATTTGAAAAAAGAACTTAAAGCTTATTAAAAACCAGTTATGACTCTCTTGCAGATTGTGAATTTATTTCTTGTAAAATTAATTAAATAATCAAATAATTTATTCAGAAAATCGAAAAAAGTTTCACTTTTTTCTTCTATCCCTCTTTCCTAGATCATTTTCTATAAACTAATAATACAGCCCCTGTTGTTTCACTTCAATGCTGTATTTTATGCCTGAGTACCTTAGTGAGCAGTGTTTTTATTTTCACTTAATGACATATATTACTGTGATTATTTATTTGTTTGCATATTAATTTTTAATAAGTGATGTTCTTGTCTGCTGTGTCAGTTCTGATCACCTTCTGTCAAATGTTCTTTTTAGAATATTTCTTATTTTTTGTTGCAGAAATAAGGTATCAGCGTTCCTTTTCTATTCACAATCATTGCCATTGTGTGTCTTAAAAAGGCAAGGTTCTAAATCTATCAGTTTCCCACAAGAGCCAGGCATGCACTTAATGAAAGAGTGTTTTCTTCAAGGTTGGCTGCATATAAATGATTTAATCAAGAACTTTCATAACTTTTTCCTCTTAGTGGGTATGCTAAGGGCCAAGATTAGCTGGAGACTAGTTGTGGTAACTTGCTCTTTGCTTCATCCCCTACTCTTCTGTTCTGCATTTTAAAGCAAAATAACCCCAGAAGGAGACTTACTTTGAGCAAGGTAATCTCAAGATGTCTGCAAGGCAAGGATCAGCACTTACTCTTATTTTTATTGCGCTGATCTTCTTTATTTAGCTTCGCAACTACTCATGAAGATGTTTGCTGGAAGGTTTGGATTGTGAATTCCATTTATATATGTTTGCTCCTTCTCCCTCCCTTCTTTTAAAATAGAATAGAATAGAATTCTTTGTTGGCCAAATGTGATTGGACACACAAGGAATTTGTCTTTGGTGCATATGCTCTCAGTGTACATAAAAGAAAAGATACATTTGTCAAGTATCATGAGGTAAGACACTTAATGATTGTCATAGGGTACAAATAAGCAATCAGGAAACAATCAATATTAATATAAATTGTAGGGATTCAAGCAATAAGTTACAGTCATACAGTCATAAATGGGAGGAGATGGGTGATAGAAATGATGAGAAAACTAATAGTAATAGTAATGCAGCCTTAGTGAATAGTTTGACATTCTACTTGTTAAACTTTAAGGATTGGCCAAGGCAGGCAAATTTCCACCAGACCCTGTGGAGTTTGCTGAAAATGAAATTACCTGAATGAAGAAATCCTGGTTCTGAGATTGCATAACTCATTTCTTCCAGTCCATTATCTTCTAATATTACCTGACTACAAGGAGATGATGGAACTTTGATTTCCATCTGCCTTTAATGTTATAATTAGACATTTTAATAGCAATAGCGCTTACATTTACATATTGCTTCATAGTGTTTATAGCCCTCTCCGAGCAGTTTACAGAGTCAGAATATTGCATCCAATAATCTGGGTCTTTATTTTACCAACCTTGGAAGGATGAAATACTGAGTCAACTTTGAACCAGTCAGGATCAATCTTCTGGCACTGAGTAGAGTCAGCCTGCAATATTGCATTCTGACCACTGCACCGCTATGGCTCTAATGATGGTAAATGTAATTATTGCAGGTTGAAAGAAAAAATACTTATTAAATATATACATAATATGATTTCCAGAAGTAAAACAAAACAAAAAACAATGGATGTAAGAACCGGATTTACAATGGTTGTGGAAAGAAAAAGTGGTACTGTTTCTCTTTGGAGTTCACCATGGAAGAATGGAAGAATTCTTGATTCTTTCATCAAGCTCTATTGAAGATCTCATTCCCCTTTTCTTATTATCTTCTTTATTAGAAATTTTAATGACAGAGAAGAAACATACAATGGCTGTTCCATTTTTTTTAGCAGAGCTATCAAGTGTAGAAGGTGGCACATGAAAATGGCTTATCTATAGAATCCTTGCTATGGATAAAAATAATGTTTGTTTCTAAACTATTACAATAATGTGTAAAGTTTCAAACATACAGTATTTAGGAAATAATAGCTAAAGAGGGCATAATTAACAAAGAAAAGGTATTTTGAAAAATAAAAATGTGAATGCTTTTCTAAATGTGTGATTGATTGTATTGATATTTATTGCTGGTATTTGCTGATACAGCCAACAGGTAACAGAGAGATAAAAGCTTTCCTGATTGATCACATTGGCAAACAGTGAGTCTTTGGAGAAGGGCAGCCTAGAAATTGAAATAACAAACAAATAAATGTATTTACAAATCAATATACAGTCATACCTCGTCTTACGAACCTAATTGGTTCCTGGGGGAGGTTCGTAAGATGAAAGGTTCGAAAGACGAAACATTGTTTCCCATAGGAAACAATGTAAAGTCAATTAATCCGTGCAACAACCAAAAAAACCCCCGCAAAAAACCGCTGCCGCCCGGCTGTCACCTTTTAAAATAGTCCGGGGGCTTTTCAGCGGCCTCCCGAAGCTGAACACCAAACCCGAACTTCTGGGTTCGGCGTTCGGGAGGCCACTGAGAAGCCCCCCGGCTGTTTTAAAAGGTGACAGTCGGGCGGCGGGGCTTCCCAGCGGCCTCCCAAACCTGAACTTTTGCCGAACTTCCGGGTTCAGCATTCAGGAGGCTGCTGGGAAGCCCCGACACCCGGCTGTCACCTTTTAAAACAGCCGGGGGGCTTCCCAGCAGCCTCCCGAACGCCGAACCCGGAAGTTCGGATTTGGCGTTCGTAAGACGAAAACAGTTCATAAGAAGAAGCAAAAATTTTCTGAACTCCGGGTTCATATCTCGGGTTGTTCATAAGACGAGGGGTTTGTATCTTGAGGTACCACTGTATTTGAATTAAGGGAAATATGAAATTTGGCCAGAGTCTTTTAACATACTTTAGCATACTTTTATTAAAAATTATATGTAATGCATATTACAAATAATATATAATTATTCTAACCTAATTACAGGAATCACATATTAGTTTAACTGAAAGACTTCTCTTCTGAATAGATAGTTCAGTGATACTAATCTTAATACTAATTATCTCAGTATTAAAAATGTTTTCATATATTCTTTTGTGTGAGTAATATAAATAATATGGTATAGTCAAAACTGGGAAATCTGGGTTTATCTTGTGAGTGCCATGTTGGGAAAAGTGGCATCAGATATGTCTGCGTATTCTATTCAAAATGGTGCTTGAATCCGTTTCTGTGAGAAGAAACCCTATTGTCCTTCCCCTTGTTTTATCTAGCAATATCTTGTATTCCGAAAACATGTTCTTAGGTTTTTACGGTAATAATAGCAATTTTTTGAGACTAGTATATAGCCAGCAATTATGTAAGGTCAGACTAGACAACCTAAGAATGATATTTAAAGTCCAACCAAATTAATATTGTCTTGGGGAACAATCCTGAAACAATTATACCAAGCAAATCATCCTTCTCTCACCCCCCACCCTCCATCCCCGGTTTAATTCCTTATTTGCTGAAAGAGACTGTGAAGAGTTAGAGCTCAATTTTTAGGGGGTCCATATATCTCTATTGTAAATTTTCTTTGCGAGATTTAAATAAAATCCCAATTACACCAGTATGGAAGGGTTAAAAGTGGTTCTAAAATAGGTTGATACAGCATGTCACTGCCTACAACTCTCTCCTGCTGAAATAATATATAACCCTTAGCTATTTTTTACACAATTAAATGCTGTAATATTGGAGAATGTTTAGCCTTTATGCTCTTATTCTTTAACTATCAATTTGTTAGAGTTTTTACATCGATGGGAAGAGTTTCTTGGGGATTATGGAGCTGAATGTAACTGCTTCTCAAGAAATCTTTGGCAAAGCTTGGCAGGATTTAGAGATGTAAAAGGTTTGAGAAATTTTGAAAGCAAAAAGAAAAGAAATGAAAAATAAATGTGTTGGGGAAAATGTACGGTATATTTAGTTTCTTGCTGGTTGCACTCTCTCTCTCTCTCTCTCTCTCTCTCTGTGTCTGTGTGTATGCGTGTGTCTGTGAAAATAAACACACACAAACATGTTCATGTAACTGAGCACACAGGCGCACATAAACAAACAGATGAAATTTAAAATTTGGGAAGGGCAGTGCTGCTTTATCCAGGTAAGAAAGTAGGGGTTGTGCAGGCCACGCATCTACTTTTTAGCAGGGCATTGTAAAATGTATGAATTTAAGAAAGTATGTGAACTGTAGATACCACATTTTTGGTGTATAAGACGCACCGGTGTATAAGACGCACCCAGATTTTAGAGGAGGAAAACAAGGAAAAAAGCATTCTGAACCAAATGGTGTAGTATTATATTGTTTAATAAAATGCCAGTGTAGCAGAATACTTTTTACAACCATGTGCACTTTTTACAAACATCAAACTTGACAGCTTCAAGACTAGTGGACTTCAACTGCCAGAATTCCTCCACCAGTCATGTTACCTTAGGAATGGGAATTGAAGTCCACAAGCCTTAAACCTGCCAGGTTTGAAGACCAAAGTCAAGTTTCACCCAAACTCAGCTTATTTGACCCCTATGACAATCATTAAGTGTTGTACCTCATGATTTTTGACAAATGTATCTTTTCTTTTATGTACACTGAGAGCACATGCACAAAAGACAAATTCCTTATGTGTGTCCAATCACACTTGGCCAATAAAGAATTCTATTCTACTCTATTCTATTCTATTCTATTCTATTCTGAAACCCTGTGTAAAGCCTTAGACCTTGAAAAAGCTAAAGAGGGTTAGATGGTAATCTGCTGCTTACTTAGATGGGAGACTACAGGGGGAAACTCTAAATATAGACCCCCGCTTGGTGTCAGGGAGAACGGAGCCCCAAGTGCTGCCTTCAAGCCTGTGCAAACCAGTCCTGCTTGCTAAATGGTGGGAAAAAGACTTTTGGAGTGCAGGCTGAAATGGGGAGCATGCAGGGCAAGGGGGGAAGACGCCAAGCAGATTTTAAGCAAAGATGGAGAGAGTTCCGCCATCCCCCTTTGCAAGCAGGGCTGTTTTGCACAGGCTTGAAGGCAGCACTTGGGGCTCTGTTCTCCCTGACACTGAGAAAAGAGTGCCGGGTCCTAAACGGTGGGAAAAAGGCTTTTGGAGTGCAGACTGAAACGGGGGATGTGCAGGGCAAGTGGGGGGAGACGCCAAGCGGCTTTTAAATGAAGATAGAGGGAGTTCCGCCATCCCCCTTTGCAAGCAGGACTGGATTGCACAGGTAGTGGTGGGATGGCCTCGGATGACAGCGACGGTTGTGAAGGGTGCTCCGAACGAAGCTGCCTCAGCCAGGGAGAGGCAGCCATTGCCACTCGCCCGAGCTGCTTTTTGGCCTGCTGGGAGGGCTCCTCAGGCAATGCCTGCCAGTCTCCCATGGAGAGGAAAGCAGCTAAGGGCTGCCGGGCGGCCTCACGGCAGCCTCTGAAGAATAGAATAGAATAGAATAGAATTTTATTGGCCAAGTGTGATTGGACACACAAGGAATTTGTCTTGTGTGTCCAATCATACTTGGCCAATAAAATTCTATTCTACATAAAAAAAAAGATACAGTCGTCAAGAATCATGTGGTACATGATTAATGATTGTCATGGGGTCAAATAAGCAATGAAGAAACAATCAATATTAATAAAAATCTTAGGATACAAGCAACAAGTTACAGTCATGCAGTCCTAAGTGGGAGGAAAAGGATGATAGGAATGATGAGAAAAACTAGTAGAAATAGAAGTGCAGAATTAGTAAAAAGTCTGACAGTGTTGAGGGAATTATTTGTTTAGTAGAGTGGTGGCGTTCAGGGAAAAACTGTTCTTGTGTCTAGTTGTCTTGGTGTGCAGTGCTCTGTAGCGACGTTTTGAGGATAGGAGTTGAAACAGTGCCAAAAGAGTGTGGGCATGTGCTGTTGTGCATGTGCGAGTGCACACAACCATAATTCAATGCCTGGGGAGGGTGAAAACAGCTTCCCCAACCTCCCAGAGGCCCGTTGGAGACCAGAAACAGCCCATTTCAAAACTTCTGGTGGGTCTAGTAAACTCGTGTTTCGCCCTCCGTAGGCTCCAAAGACTTCCCTGGAGCTTGCAGAGGGTAAACACACCCTCTTCTCCCATGCTTCTGGAAGGAGAGTCCAGCATGGGTTTAGCTCCAGTCTTATTGGTAGGACTGAGTTTTAAATTAACATAAATACATAATAATTAGATACCGCCCCCTTGCTGCCCCAAGGAGTCAGTTTTAAAAAACTCAGTCGAGGTTAAGGACTTGAGTTTTTTTCCTCCGGGATAAGTATAAGTGAAAATAATGTTTAATTAAATTATGCTTTGAACCTTGTAATCTTTTTTCCTTTCTTTTACCACAGGTTCGTGATCGGCTTGGGGTTTCCTGCCCTCCGCGGGCAGCGCCCCCACCATTCCTCCTTATGGGGCCTCTTCCTCCCGCGGGTACTGCCCTGAGAAGGAGCAACGGGGCTTCAAGTCACTGACCTCTGAGGCCAGACTTAGCCCTAACACCCCAGGTGGGGGAGGTCCACCCTCCCCCATTGACGGGGGCGGCAAGAGATTCGCGCCGCGGCAGCGGCTAATTGACAGCCGCTCAACAGCTGATCGCTCCGAGAGCACAGTGAGCGATCGCGGCGGCGTTTTCTAGCTGCCTATGGCGCCTGTCAGGAACAGCAACGCTACAGAAGAGCAAGGTCTCTCGGAGTCCCTGTGGGTGGCTGCCTCGTCTGCTGAGGCTATACATTTGTTGCGCCCGCCATTTTGGAGCCCCCGAAGGCGCGAAAATCGTCGGAATCGGCTGTAAAAATTGGCGCGAACTGGCAGGCTGCCAAACAGTCGCAGGGCTCCTAATCTGCCTCGATACTGTCGCTGAGGCTGACACCGAGGCCTGGCAGCCAATGAAATTGTGGCTAGCCACCAGGGTTGCACACACAGCCTCACTTACGAGTGGGCTTCTCCGTGCAGGGCCAGTTTTTTCTAATTGCTTGAGATCGTGATTGTGAGTACGCTGCCCCTATATTATAATGGCTGATAAAATTGAGGTCACTAGGGAGGAGGAGCAGGCCCAGCCAAGCAAGGTGGTTGTAAAAAGTAAGGAGAAATCTTCGGGCAAGCCCAAGATCAAGTCTTCTCAGTCAGCTTCAGCTCTTCGTGAAGCTGAGAGGAAAATTAAGGCCCTTGAACAACGCCTAGAAGCGGCCTTGTCCCCCCCAACTCCAGGGGGACTGATTATACACCCATTCCAGCCTCTTCCTCCATCTTCCCTTTCACCCAGCATGGCCTTGGGATGTCAAGGGACTGCAACTGATAGAGACTGGTCACCTGACAGGCAGGCTTCACAGTGCCCTCCTCCGCCTTTGCCTTCACCTACTGTCAGATCTGAGCGGCCTTCATCCTCTCATGGCCAGGTCATGCCACAGCATGGAATGCAGACAGCTTACGGTCCCTCTGCTACTTTTACACCCACGGCAGCGGGGCTGAGAGAGCAATCAGAGGCTTGGCAGGCTTTCTCACCTGCTATTCAAGACATGGTAGCCAGTGCCTACACACAAGGCATAGCAGCAGCTACCCAGCGCGCTCATACCTTCCCTTTGCAAGCCACTCAACCCAGAGATCTCTGGCCTATTCCACCGCCCCCTACTGGGTTGGATTCCATGGCAGATGACCATTCCAATTTTGAGCAGGACAGCGACCACGGGATGGATCTGTCAGATGACGAGTTTTCCTTTCCCGAGCAGCCGGCTATGGCAGGTCTGTTTAAGCCTTCTTTATTCCGGGTGCTATTGCACAAAGCCAAGCAGGCCCTGGACGTGCCGGGAGCAGCGGCTCCGGCGGAATCGGGGGATGGCCGTCGCACTTCAGCTACTTTGTGCAAGGAGCCCGTCAAAGAATCAGACAAGGTGCCGGCGCTAGACATTTTCCTTCGGAACGTTAAGCGCCCGTGGCAACATCCGGCTGCGGCACAAGGCCCTTCGAACTTGGAGCGCAGATTTTATACGTTTGATGATGCCATGGAAGATCTGTTGGTGTTTCCCCCCGTGGACAAGCCAGTGGCCACACTAGTCTCCACGGCGGTTGTGCCCTCGGACAATGCGGATAGCCTCAAGCCTGACGAGCGAAGGGCGGAGACGCTTTTGAAGAAGACGCATCAGATGGCTGCTTGGGCTCTTCGAGCTGCATCTACTGCCTCTTTTTTCAGTCGGGCATCCATTATGTGGATTCAGGAGGTCCAGGCCCGGCTGGGTCCTGAGGACACCCGATTGAGACAAGACCTAAATAAACTCTTGGCGACGGCGGAATTTTCAACGGACGCCACTCTACATGCCGCTAAATTCGCCTCCAGGGCTATGGCGTCCACCATATCTTCTCGACGCCTTCTGTGGCTGAGAAACTGGCAGGTGGACGCCAAATCGAAGTGGGCATTGTCCTCCGCCCCCTTTGAGGGCTCTAAACTGTTTGGGGAGGCTCTCGACCCTGTTTTGGTGGAGGATAAAGATAAAAGGAAGATCCTCCCTAGATCGTACCGGCGCCAGGATCGAAGGACTGGACCATATTCTCGTCGCCAGTCCTTTCGGTGGGACCAGACTCCACCCACAACACAACCGGCCCGGACTTACTCCCAAGGTACCTTTTCAACGCCTTATAGGAGTGACCGTTCCTACTTCCAGGATCGGTCTAGAGGCTTCCAACAAGCCAGACGTCCCTTTCGAGGATCTCAGCAGCGAAACTTTCGGCGTTCAAAGTGACTGCTTACACGACGCCCCTCTGGGAGGCAGGCTACAGCGTTTCAGCGGAACCTGGCAGGCAGTTACCACCGATTCATGGGTGCTGGCAACCGTATCTCGGGGGCTACGCCTCGAATTTCTGCAAAATCCTCCTCACCAGTTTGTGGCTTGCCCCGTACCCAGGGACCCTACCAGAAAGACTCTCTTGGAACAAGAGATTTTGCATCTCTTAGATATTCAGGCAATCGAGCCGGTGCCGTGCAGCCAGGTGGGTACGGGGTTTTATTCACGGGTGTTCCTCGTACCCAAATCATCAGGGGGTTGCAGGCTCATCTTGAACCTCAAACGTCTGAACCAATACATTGTCTACCGAAGGTTCAAGATGGCCTCCCTCCGTTCTATCCTGGCCGCCATTCGGCCTGGGGACTTCCTTACTTCGGTCGATCTGAAGGAGGCCTATCTACACGTCCCTATACATCCGTCGCATCGTCAATTTCTTCGTTTTTGCCTGCACAACGCGCACTACCAATACAGGGCAATGCCATTCGGCCTTTCATCGGCCCCGCGCACCTTCACAAAGCTCTTAGATGCGCTGATGGCAAAGCTACGATCCCAGTCCATCCGGATCCTTGCATATTTGGACGATATTCTCCTTCTGTCCGGCGACCGGAAAACAGCGCATCGGGAGTTGCAGACCACGTTGACCTTACTACAACACCATGGCTTTACGGTCAATGTGCCGAAGAGTCATTTGGTGCCGGCAACCAGGCTCACCCATCTGGGTGCAGTGGTGGACACAGTTTCCAGCAAGGTGTATCTCTCCACAGAGAGACAACTCAACGTGTGCGCACTGGTCAACAGGCTTCAACGGCACCGGAAAGCCCCATTGTCCCTACTGTCCAAAGTGCTGGGGACACTGGTGTCGTGCGTGGACATTGTTCCTTGGGCCCGTTACCACTACCGCATGCTTCAGTGGACCCTACTCCCTTACCAGCGACGGCGCCTAAGCCATACCCACCGGCTGATCTCCGTGGGGCAGGAGCTACGATCCTCTCTGAAATGGTGGAGGTCCTCGGCGCTGCGTCAGGGCTCCCTCTTCGGACACCTGTCATATACCATTCTTACCACAGACGCCAGCCTCCTGGGATGGGGCGCCCATGTCAACTCCCAGGTGACACAAGGGTTCTGGACACCCCAGGACCTACGACCTGTCAATATCAATTTCCTGGAATTACGGGCTGTCCGTTTGGCACTCCAGGCCTTTTTACCCCTGCTGGAGGGGCATCATGTTCTCGTCCGCACGGACAATGTGGCCACCAGGGCACATTTAAATCACCAGGGCGGGACGCGCTCACTCAGACTCATGACAGAAACTGTCCTGCTTTTCGACTGGGCGGAGAATCACCTTGCCTCTCTACGTGCGGAGCACATAGCGGGAGAAGACAACCAGCAGGCGGATTGGCTCAGCCGTCAGGAACTGGATCCGGCGGAGTGGAGACTCGATCCCCTTCTCTTTCAAGAAATTGTACATCGCTTTGGGGAACCAGAGGTGGATCTGTTTGCCACATACCAAAACACCCAGCTCCCAAGGTTCTACTCCCGGTTTGCATCACCGGGAGCCGAGGGAGTCAATGCGCTTCACCTTCCGTGGCCAAAGACACTACTCTATGCCTTTCCCCCCCTTCCGCTTCTCCCAAAGGTGATAGGGAAGGTTCTCGTGGAGAGGGCAGACATAATCTTGTTGGCACCGCATTGGCCGCGACGGCCTTGGTTCGCGGACCTCATGGGGCTTTCTGTTTCCCCACCGTGGAGGATTCCGGACAACCAGATTTCCCTCAGCCAAGGGTTTGTGCCCCATCCGGACCCACAATGGCTCCATCTAACCGCCTGGCACTTGAGGGGAACAGTTTAAGGAGTTGTCATCTTCCCGACAACGTGATTACCACTATTCAGGCTGCTAGACGTCCTTCTACGACGCGAATTTATCAGGTGACATGGGCCGCTTTCACATAATTCTGCTCCGCCAGACATTTGCAACCTCAAGATTCCTCCGTCCTTTCGGTTCTGGAATTCTTACAGACAGGTTTGGACAAGGGCCTAGCGCCAAACACGTTGAGATGACATGTGGCGGCGTTGGCGACTATTATTAGAAGGGAAGATGGGGGCCCCTTGGCCCATCATCCATGGATAAAAGACTTCTTAAGGGGGGCTGCAAATACACACCCTCCTCCGGTTCGGCGTTTTCCCACATGGGATTTGACCTTGGTCCTCCAGGCCCTCACTGGACCTCCCTTTGAACCCTTGAGGACAGTGTCGTTACGATTCCTCTCTCTGAAGACAATTTTCTTGGTAGCGGTTACTTCGGCCCGGCGGGTGTCCGAATTGTCTGCCCTGTCGGTTAGACCGGATTTGTGTACCTTTTATCCGGACAGGGTGGTATTAAGGTTAGACCCTACATTTGTTCCCAAAGTTAATACTCACTTCCACAGGGCTCAGGAATTGATATTGCCGGATTTCTGTGCCAAGGGCAATCATCCTTTAATACTTAAGTGGCACAAGGTGGACGTCCGCAGAGCCTTGAAACTGTACATCAGACGCACGAAGGCGATACGTAAGACTGAGGCCTTGTTTGTGTCTTTTAGTTCCCTTAGACTGGGTCTCAAGGTTTCTCCCAACACCGTTAGTCAATGGGTGAGACTTTGCATAGTCGAGGCTTACCGGGCGAGTTCGGCCAGGCCACCTACTGGAATACAGGCACACTCGACAAGGAGTGCGGCGTCATCTGCGGCTTGGGCGACACAGGCGCCCATTGAGGATATCTGCAGGGCTGCAACATGGACTACACCCACGACCTTTATTCGCCACTACAAATTAGATACCTTTGCTTCGGCGGAGGCGGCGTTTGGCAGACGGGTGCTTCAGAAGGTGTGCGAGGACAGACAATCCATGGTTCAACAAACTCCCACCCTTGAGCACTGAACTTGGGTATATCCCATGCTGGACTCTCCTTCCAGAAGCATGGGAGAAGAACCGTTGAACTTACCTGAACGGTCTTCTCGATGCTCTGGAAGGAGAGTCCATACCCTCCCTGGAACCATGGGGAGCTTTTTCTGGTTCAATTACTTGTTTGATTTATGATGTTCAATAAATTGTTATTCTTCTTACCTTCGTTTTTTAAAACTGACTCCTTGGGGCAGCAAGGGGGCGGTATCTAATTATTATGTATTTATGTTAATTTAAAACTCAGTCCTACCAATAAGACTGGAGCTAAACCCATGCTGGACTCTCCTTCCAGAGCATCGAGAAGACCGTTCAGGTAAGTTCAACGGTTCTTCCATCTCCCCGGAGGCTCTCTGTAAGCCAAAAACACCCACCCAGAGCTCTGTGAGAGCCAACATGCAGCACAAACATGCATGTTGGAACTGAGCTAGGGCAACGGCTCGCGTGCCAGCAGATATGGCTCTGCATGCCACTGTTCTATACTATAGACAGAGTTAGCCTGCAATACTGAATTCTAACCACGGTGCCATCAAGGCTCTTAAGAAAATGAAAGACAAAAATGAATCTGTTTAACTCCTACTGTTAAATCTAATATGTATTTAAGTTAATTAAGTTAACTATTGGAAGAATAGGCTACGGAATTCATATGTGTGTGTGTGTGTGTGTGTTGTGTGTGTGTGTGCATAGGATATTGTTTATTTAGCAAATATAGCTGATAAAATTCTAAGAAACCTTTGTATGTCCTTAATTTATACCTTTGTGAAGAAATTTGAACTGAGATAAGTGGTCAATGAAAAAAGTAAGATTATTGAGGCTTCAATCATGTTCTTTGTATCTCCTGTTTCTATTAGATATAACCCAGCTGTTTCCTAATGTATGCCATGTGACTGAATTTGTGATCACATATATTTGCTTGATAAATAGTTGGTTAGGCTTGAGAACATTATAGCGAAATATTTGCTATTCCTGGAAAGTTGAGTGGAATGTTTTCCATGAAAGAACTGTAGATCAAACTACAGTACAAAACTGTAGAAAAATCAGAATGCATTGTTGTTAAATTAGTGTGTGAGAGAGATGGAGAGAAGAAGGGGGGAAATGGGAAAGGGCATAATATGATTGCAGGATGTAATAAGTAATCTTGTATAGTTTCATAGCAGTTTTAGGAGAAGTTATTGCTCAAAACTGTTGTAAAATATAGACTTAAAATAAATCAAGACAAAAAACAAAAAACTATATTCTTGTATCTCATAATAAATATTTTACAACTAAGCAGTGATATTCACATACTGTACTGTATATAGTATATTATTCACACGCTTATATATTTGTAGTATATTATATACCTGCATCTATTGTTCGACTGCCTTCATGCATGCAGTCTGAGTGTCTGTCTGTCTGTCTGTCTGTCTGTCTGTCTAGTATGCCAGGTATAGGTTCTACCTACCTTCCATACCAGTTTGGGATCGTGCCATAAGTACATTTTTTTTTACAGTTTATTTATTTTATTATTTATTTATTATTTAGATTTGTATGCCGCCCCTTTCCGCAGGCTCGCTCTCAGGTTAAACTGAGCTGTATATGCACAAGAGGCTTTGCACATGCTCAGAGTGCTATTTTCATGTAAAGTTAACTCTGGCAGATAGATTTCAAGCTTGAGGACTGGCATGGGGATGTGTCCAGCCAGCCATCACACAGCTGGCCATCAAGCAGCGAAAAATTCCCACTACCAGTTCTAGTGAACCAATCTGCACCAGAAGGAATCTACCTCTGCAGTATGCTTATATACATACACATCTGCATGCACACAACTACCAGCATATTCTTCTGTTTGCAAACCTCTTGAAAGATTGGTAGAATATTTGAAATCAACTACTATTTAATACATTATGAACATTAAGCAACAACAGATTTTATATTTCTTCTTTTTTTCTTTTTGTAAATTGAGAAGGGATGTAATCTTTTGTTATAAATCAGCACCAAGTAAATTTAATCTTTTGCAGGAGGTTTTATTTGGGAAAGAAGAAACACCTTATTTTAAATTGCTGCTATTAGAGTATAATTTTAAAGATAGCAGGATATTATTATAGTGCTTACTATTTGAATAATAGATTAGACCACCTTTATGTATAAAAAGTAACTTGCTGAATGATATGCTATATTTGATCTACCACCACCAAACTTTTTTTTTAAAATCATCTACTATACTACTTTATAATAATTGATGTTAGTAGTCTACAGGAAGTTTGGCAATTTTTTTCTTTTGGCAACCCCAAAATCATTTTTAATAATGTTGCCGCTTAAAGAGAGAAATACATGGAAAATTTAATACAAAATCTAAAATAAGCTTATCTCAATTAAGAATAAAAGAATGTTCACTTTGCTTCACTGATCTACCCATTGGCTTTCCTTCTAACTATATGTGCAGATATTCCTCTTTACACATAGATATTTTTTTTGCTACCTTATTTAAAATTAGGGATTTGAGCGTAGGACTACACTAACTCCAATTTTATGTAATTGCAGACTTTATGTTGCATACTGTAATTAGTATGGACAAGAATTGATACAAGAAACATAGAAACATAGAAGACTGACGGCAGAAAAAGACCTCATGGTCCATCTAGTCTGCCCTTATACTATTTCCTGTATTTTATCTTACAATGGATATATGTTTATCCCCGGCATGTTTAAATTCAGTTACTGTGGATTTACCAACCACGGCTGCTGGAAGTTTGTTCCACTCTTTCAGTGAAATAATATTTTCTCACATTGCTTTTGATCTTTCCCCCAACTAACTTCAGATTGTGTCCCCTAGAAACGTCTTGAAACTTTGTAGAAGCAATATAATCTGCATTTTTAATTCAATGTCACTAGGAATTCTGTAGATTTTGGTGAGTTTTTTTTTTACTGTTTAATAGCAATAGTAATAACAATTGGGAAAACTAATATTCGACTGTTGTAACAGAGCTAGTTTGGTATAGTGGTTAAGGTGTTGGCCTGGAAACCAGGAAACTGTGAGTTCTAGTTCTAGTCCCACCTTCGGCGTGAAAGCTGCTGGATGAATTTGGGCCAGTCACTCGCTCTAAGCCTAAACTACCATAGGGTTATTGTAGTAGAGAAAATGAGGAAGAAGAAAGAATATTAGGTATGCTTGTTACCTTGTATTACTTGTAAAGTAATAAAGATTAAATAAATAAATCCAGTAAACAAACAAACTAACTAACTAACTAACTAAATGCAGATGTAATTTATTGTTTCTATAGTCTTCAGTTATATTGATCAGGGTGGGAAAGACAAATTTTCTTGGGATTTAATATGATTTTACATTTCTACATGCTACAAATAAATGATTTTGCCCTCATAAATTATAACATTTGGTTCCTATCAGAAGTACCCTTTCTCATGGCTTGGCAAAATAAATTACGTATTCCAGCATTCAGTTCCCTAGTAGCCTGTTATAAGTTGAACTTTGTGTCCTGTCTTTTGACAGTGATTGCAAAATGTTCTGTTTCCATTTCTTTCTAGTACATTGTGGAAAAGGAATGTACCATGTTTAGTGTTCTGGATAGTCTGAAAAATGTACCTTACATGTTTGTGGATAAAACTGTCTATCCTGACTTTTCTAATAACTAGAATGCCTTGTGATAGGTATATTTCAATATTTGCTCTTTGGTGGCTTCAAAATTCCTAACTAGTTTCAGATATATTTTAGGAGAACATAAAATACATGTTGTTTTGTACTTTTTGTAACAGAGAGGCATCTAGGACATTTGCAAGTCCTTTAAAAACTATTTTAGCCTTCTGTGACATATTCCGTGTTTTCCTGAAAATAAGACCCTGTGTTATATTTTTTGACCCCTGAAATAGTGCTATGTCTGTCTGTCTGTCTGTCTGTCTGTCTGTCTGTCTGTCTGTCTGTCTGTCTGTCTGTCTGTCTGTCTGTCTGTCTCCCTCTCTCTCTCTCTCGGCATATTCAGGTTTCTTCCCGAATGTATGTGATAACAAGCCCAATTGGAGTTTTGAATACATGACAATTTATATATATATATCCCTTTACTGGGATTTGATCCTGTAGCTTCTGCTTTGTAAAGCAGAGAATTAACCTCTAGGCCACAGGAACTGATCCCTTTTGCTTTGTACCAGGGAGGGGCTACATGTTTTTTCTGTCGGATCACCCTGGTATATAGAAGGAGCATCACAGTTCCTAAGATATATGGAAGTCCGGAGGTGGGGTTTCGAGAACTTCCGTGTTTTTGCGATGCTGCAATTTCGCTGAGGCTCCCCTCGCTGGGAAACCCCACCTCCGGACTTCTATTCCCAGCGAAGCACCCGTTTTTGCACTGCTGGGATTCCCCTGCTGGGATTCCCCTGCAGCATCACAAAACCACGGAAGTCCGGAGGTGGGGTTTCCCATGAAGGGGAGCCTCAGGGGAATCCCAGCAGCGCAAAAACGGGCGCTTCGGCTGGCAAAAGGGGTGAGTTTTGGGCTTGCACGCATTAATTGCTTTTCCATTGATTCCTATGGGAAACATTGTTTCATCTTACAGACTTTTCACCTTACAAACCTCGTCCTGGAACCAATTAAGTTCGTAAGACAAGGTATCACTGTATACTGTAAAGCCCTGGTATAGCTCTCTGAAGTTATTTTTGCCTGATTTTCTATTAATTCCTTGAAATCACTTGTCCCTATTCCTTTTTACAGTTCATGATAAAATTAATTGCATTTTTATAAAAGAAAGACATCCAGTTAAATTGGATTGATGTTCTAGGTTTTGAAAGCCACAAGCTACCTATTTGGAGCATTTTGCATGTTATGAAAGAGACCTGTCTCAGATATGAATATCATAATTTTTTTTAAAGTTACTTATCTCTTATTCTCCATTCCACTTTTTCCCAAGCTGCCAACCTGCTCAAGCATTCATCTCCAGTCTTTATTAAAATATCTATGGTCATTGATTTTTTATTTGGCAACTGCCTTCAAATAGTTCTAGCCAATGGCTGGTCTTTCAGACAACAGTTTTGCTCTTCAGAAAATGATTATTTTCCCCATAATATAAAGTTCTTTGAAGAGAGGATAAACTTGATTCTCTGATGTAGCCATGAGGAAAATTTCTGTCATGCACCAATATGGAAAAGTAATAAAACAAGCAGACAAAAAAAATTAGAATGTTAAAACACAAAACCGACTAAAGAATGTGGCATTCAATTTCCTGTCTTGTCATTTTATGTAAGCTATACCAATATTATACAACATCCATGCCCGTAAGCAAAATTGTATCATTTTCTGAAACCAGAAATGACAAATTACCTTTTAAATCTTGTACTAGGTAAATTAAAATAAATTAACTTTTTATTTCTCTGGCTTTGCTTATGGAGAGATCAAATTGTTTTTTTTTAAATGGTAATGTTTTTTCTTCTGAGATTCAACTTTTCAAAACTTAAAAACCATAGACTATTTATAAAAAGCATGATGTTCAACCTAAAGCAACTTTATATAGGTGACATGAGAGCCTAACTTTCAAAGCCTTCCTTAGATTTGCTGCTGTTGATCTACTTTGCCAATTTAATGAGTCACAGTTCTACCTTGAATACTGTTTGGCTTATTCCAATTGGATGTTCCAAAATCCTTTGAACTTTGATTTGCTAGCCATACAAAAGCGGGATCCTGAATTGGAGGAAAAGGATTTAATGTCACTTGAAGCTGGAATAACATTCTTTGAGGATATACTTCCCCTCCAGTTACTAGGTAATGCCATCCTATTTGGTTATTCTATATTTCAATTCTTTTTTTTAAACTGGAGAATGGTCTCCATTTTTTGTGTTCAAATAAAAATTTGTTAGACTCTCTCTATTTCTCCATTTACCAAAGGCCGTGGGCTTTTTGTATATGAAAGGTGTTAATGATTGAGGCTTAGAAACATAATTTATGGCCCCTACCTCTTTCCACATACGGCTTATAAAGCATGGCTTATGAACTACTTACTATAGTATGCAAAATGTTTTAATTATCTTCATCACAGACTGGGTATTTGTTCAAGTGCATCCATCCATCCTTGTATCCATCCATGTCTTTGTGCTAAATGATAAAACACATTTTTTCAGACTGTCAAGAGAGGTCCACAAGTCACTAACAAGAGTTTACTAACTCTTTCATACTTATTTATTATAAAAGTTAGCAATTGCATAACTTTGAGCAGATTGCAATTAAATTCAAATTCTATGCACATCAGTCTTTTTATTAGTTATGATTATTACTAGCAATTTGATTTTATTTGTGTGTAATAGTGTACAGCCTGTTGTAGAAGACTCCAAACAATTTCCATGGAAGAAATGCTATACAGTGTTCCCTCAATTTTCACGGGTTCAAACTTCGCGAAAAGTCTATACCACGGTTTTTCAAAAATATTAATTAAAAAATACTTTGCGTTTTTCCCCCCCTATACCACGGTTTTTCCCACCCAATGACATCATATATCATCGCCAAACTTTCATCTACCTTTAATAAATATTTTTAAAAATAAACTTTAATAAATAAACATGGTGAGTAATAATCTAAATGGTTGCTAAGGGAATGGGAAATTGCAATTCAGGGGTTTAAAGTGTTAAGGGAAGGCTTGTGATACTGTTCATAGCCAAAAATAGTGTATTTACTTCCGCATCTCTACTTCGCGGAAATTCAACTTTCGCGGGCGGTCTCGGAACGCATCCCCTGTGAAAATCGAGGGAACACTGTATTTAAAAATCTATGTTGATCAGAATAATAGCATCTTCCAAGTGTCATCAAACTTCCTACCTACACCAGTACTGTAGATAATAAATAATTTTTGTGAACAGGCTTATATTGCCTATATAATGCTTGCGTGCTGCATTACTGTGTCTCCGACCTGGGCTGGTTCATCCCCCTGCACTTAGGGCAACCTTCTGCTGGCCCCATGGGGCTATATGTTATGAAAACAATTGAGTTAGTTAAAAAGTTTTGTTAGCAATAGAGAGAAATAAACTTTGTTGCTTTTTCTAAATTACAGTGATCCCCCGATCATTGTGAGGGTTCCGTTCCAGGACCCCTAGCAATGATCGGGTTTTCGCGAAGTAGCGCTGCGGAAGTAAAAACACCATCTGCGCATGCGCAGATGGTGTTTTTACTTCCGCAGCGCTAGCGAGGAGCCGAAGATTGGGGTTCCTGGGAAGGGGACTCAGCTGGGAAGCGGCGCTGGGGTTTCCCCACCGCCCACGCAAACTCCTTGCTGCCGCTCGCCCGCCCTTCGCCCACCCACGCCGCTCGCTCGCGCCGCTTCCCAGCTGAGTCCTGAAGCCAATTCGCTTCAGGACTCAGCTGGGAAGCGGCGCGAGCAAACGGCGTGGGCGGGCGAAGGGCGGGCGAGCCGCGGGCGCGCGGGCAGGCAGGAGGCGGACAAGCCGTTCGCTCGCGCCGCTTCCCAGCTGAGTCCTGAAGCCAATTCGCTTCAGGACTCAGCTGGGAAGCGGCGCGAGCGAACGGCGTGGGCGGGCGAAGGGCGGGCGAGCAGCGGGGTGCGCGGGCAGGCAGGCAGGCGGCGGACAAGCCGCTCGCTCGCGCCGCTTCCCAGCTGAGTCCTGAAGCCAATTCGCTTCAGGACTCAGCTGGGAAGCGGCGCGAGCGAACGGCGTGGGCGGGCGAAGGGCGGGCGAGCGGCAGCGAGGAGTTTGCGTGGGCGGTGGGGAAACTCCTCGCTGATGCCCGCCGCTCGCCCTCCCGCCAGCAAGAGGGGGAAGACCCAGGGAAGCCGCCCAGCAGCTGATCTGCCCGGCGCCAACTACGCATGCGTGCCCATAGAAAAAAAGGGCGCGCATGCGCAGATGGTGTTTTGACTTCCGGGTTGAAAAATCGCGATTTAGCCCGTTCGCAATGATCGGGATCGTGATACCCGGGGGATCACTGTATCTCACTACAAAGTTGCGAAAACCTCTGCAAATATTGTAAAATGGACAGAACCTGAAGTTGAGAGAAGAGATGGTCTTGAGTGAGAGGGAAAAGTTCCAGTGAATTTGTACAAGAAATATTTTTTAAACACATGACAATATTTTACTTATTATATCAACTGAGATAGCATTCATTCCGTTCCCTCCCCTCCCCACAAAATTTAGGTGATTTATTTTCCTTCCGTATTCACTGCTTTTATGCTCTGTATGTTTCCCATGATCTGAATAACAACACAACTTTTAAAAAACTATCATTTTAAAAATATCTTGTTTGATAATTAATATAAAAATTTAGAGTAATTGAATCAGGTAGCAAGAAAGTTTAATGAAGTATTTCTAGCAGTTTTGCTAGCAAAATTTTCCTGACTTTTTAATGAGTTTTAGAATTGCTTTTTGAATGCCAGACAATGAGATTATATGAAAGTATTTTTATTTTGGACTTTTCATTGGTTCCTAAAAGTAGCAAACAACAGATTTGATGATTTAGAACTAATTTCATGTTTAGAATGTCATGATTCTTAGATTAGGCTGTTAGATTATCTTCTCCCATCCACTCACTGTTTTTTGTTCATCACTTAGAAAAATATACTTAATGAAAGATGTATCAAGCAACCTAGTGTAAACATTTTACTTTATCTATAATTTGCATTTTTTAAATCCATGTTCACCATACCATTTAGAAATGGTATACGTTTATAATATGAGCAACAAAAAAGCAATGCAGAATTTTGGGCATGTGATAGAAACATTTTAAAACCTTGCTAACTAGAGTTTAAAGAACCAATTGTTTATTTTCTGTTCATAAGTTGACAAGTTATTTCTGTAGGAAATCTATAAAGTGAATGTAATATGATTTAGTAAATATGTGTGAGTGTCCAATCCATTCCCACCCATCCCATGCATTCTTATCTCTATTTGTAATATTTATGTTTGTTGTTTTTCTGCGCTAATGCACAAGTAAATCTTTATTGGTTAACAAACTCCTTCAGTACCACAACAACTAAAGACATTCTCAATATCAAAACATGTTATGGGATCTACTACTTGAGGCTTGTATATGAAGAAAGGCAGAAATTAAACTCATCATTTATGGTGAATATTATTATTATTATTATTATTATCATCATCTTATTTATTTATTTATTTATTTATTTATTTGATTTGATTTGATTTGATTTGATTTGATTTGATTTGTATGCCCCCCTTCTCCGCAGAATAATTATAATATTCTTACCATTCTGATTATCTTTTGGGTATGATGAAGAAAACCAAAAGGCTCAGTTATCCAGGTACATGATAATAGTTTTGTGCAATGTTTGCGAGTGCTGTTGGCACAAGTGTATAATAAGTTAACTATTTCATTCCTCATACCATCAGTGCTTTCAATGATGAGCATGAAGGGGACAAAGTTAATTAAGATCCATAAAAAATGCCACAGAAACATTTAAAGATAGACAATGCAACGTAGAGAGTGATAATATAACTATTTGTTAATGGAGTAGGCAGCTGCAGTCAGTGTTAAAAATTACCTGATGCCTTTTATGTTAGCAAAATCTACTAATTAAAGAGAGCAATGACCTGTGAGATTGGCCATGAAACCATTAGCCACCTGAATATAACTTTAGCTTTCAGGGTTTCTTCCAGCTGTATCTTCCTGACACACGCTGAAAATTGTTTCATTTAGTTAATTTTTTCCCCTTCAGTAACAGCCGATCTTAATCCTTCAAGTTAAAATTAAAAGTGCATTTTTAATTCTCATTAATAAAAGATTAACACAAAAGAAACAGCAAACACTGTATTCATTAGCCTTATAATAATATTATGACAGTTGTTTGAAGTCATGGTCTGGTTCTAAGATTCTTAATTAACCCCAAGCAGTTTTTGTGTGTAAGAGATAGTTGCTTGTTGTTGTCATTGCTCAGTGATGGAACTGTTGTAAAAGAAAATTCACATCTCACTTTCCTCTGTGAAGTTCTTGGTCTTCTGATGAGAAAAATGTATAAATACTGTGATGGAGGCAAAGATGTTCTGAAATGAATTGCAAGTAAAATAACCCAAACAGATTAATTTTAAGCAGTAACTTGCTTTGGGGCAAAGCAGGAGAATATGGCATATGTTTATTTCAAGGAATTCAGTACTAAAGAGCTTTTAAAAAGACATGTGGGGTTTTTTTTTAAAAAAAAAACACCTTTGATTTGGAATTTAAATTCACAAAATACTTCATGAGAATCTGATCAGTTGGATGTTCTAGTCCCATATCTTTCCTCTGGAAGTCTTTTGTCTTTTCAAACAGAGAAAGATATAATTCTATTTGTCCAATTAGATTGTAAAATAGAGCTTTATACATGCACTACTAACATTATTTAAATGTACACAAAGTTTAGTTTACATTTCATTGAAATAATATTTATATATTGGTGGAATAAACTAGATAGTCACACATAAGAGATTAAGAATGATACCTGATAATTTAAAATTCAATAAATTTATCCTAAGCAGGAAGGATTATCAGGGTGTCCAGCAAACCTGGAAAATAGGGAAATCGGGGAATTATCAGTGAAATCGGCAGTTTGGGAAATACCAGGGAATTATCAGGGAATTCTTGAAAAACAACGGAATAAATCAAGGGAAAAAACCCAAACCGTATTAAAATGTTTAAAAGTTAGGGGGAAATCATGTAAAAAAAAATCAAACGGATCGCGCTGCCTGGCAGAGTCAAGCAAAAATGAGCATAACTGTGGCAACAACTTGCTTCCTCAGCTATGTATTTCTCAGCCGTATTTCTTCACGGCTTAGCCATTTGGTATGATGTCATCTATGGCCGCGCCTTAACTAGATCGTAAGTTACAGGGAAATGTCAGGGAAATGTCAGGGAATTTCAAAATGTTTTCCCCCTGGACACCCTGATTATTCTTACTTGCTTACTTCTTTGCTTATTTTGATGCAAATAAAGATATCCATGTAGTCAAAAACTGCCTGCTCCTGGATCTTGATTAAGCAAATGCTATACTTGTTTGCATAGGTAAAGTAATATTTTCCAGAATTCACTTGCATTGTACAGATACTCCTTGATTTACAACAATTTGTTTCGTAACCATTCAAAGTAACAGCAGCTCTGAAAAAAGTGACTTACAACCTGTCCTTGGACTTATGATAGTGGCAGCATTTCCACACTCATGTGATCAGAATTTGGTTGCTTGGCAATTTAATTGGCAAGGTATTCATGACAATTGCAGCATCCCAAGAAGTTCATTTGCGAACTATCTATCTATCTATCTATCTATCTATCTATCTATCTATCTATCTATCTATCTATTTGATTTATAGACCATTTTATTTATTTATTATTTATTACTTAGATTTGTATGCCGCCCCTCTCCGAAGACTCGGGGCGGCTCACAACACGTGGAAACAAATCATAAATAATCTGACAGATTTAAAATATTTAAAGATTTTAAAAAGACCCCATATACTAACAGACGTACACACAAGCATGCCATATATAAATTAAACATGCCCAGGGGGAGATGTTTCAGTTCCCCCATGCCTGACGGCAAAGGTGGGTTTTAAGGAGTTTACGGAAGGCAGGAAGAGTAGGGGCAGTTCTAATCTCCGGGGGGAGTTGGTTCCAGAGGGCCGGTGCCGCCACAGTGAAGGCTCTTCCCCTGGGGCCCGCCAACCGACATTGTTTAGTTGACGGGATCTGGAGAAGGCCCACTCTGTGGGACCTAATCGGTCGCTGGGATTCGTGCGGCAGGAGGCAGTCTCGGAGATATTCTGGTCCGATGCCATGAAGGGCTTTAAAGGTCATAACCAACACTTTGAATTGTGACCGGAAACTGATCGGCAGCCAATGCGGACTGCGGAGTGATGGTGAAACATGGGCATACCTAGGTAAGCCCATGACTGCTCTCGCAGCTGCATTCTGCACGATCTGAAGTTTCCGAACACTTTTCAGAGGTAGCCCCATGTAGAGAGCATTACAGTAGTCGAACCTCGAGGTGATGAGGGCATGAGTGACTGTGAGCAATGAGTCCCGGTCCAGATAGGGCTGCAACTGGTGCACCAGGTGAACCTGGGCAAACGCCCCCCTCGCCACAGCTGAGAGATGGTTTTCTAATGTGAGCTGTGGATCGAGGAGGACGCCCAAGTTGCGGACCCTCTCTGAGGGGGGCAATGATTCCCCCCCCCAGGGTGATGGACGGACAGATGGGATTGTCCTTGGGAGGCAGAACCCACAGCCACTCCGTCTTATCCGTCTTATCCATCCTTCTCAGAGACTCAGGGCAACTTACAAGGATAAAATATAGACAAGAAAAAAAATAGTTATAACATTAGAAGAAATAGATAAAACCCAGAATTACAAAAAATCAATCATCCGTCATTCATAATAGTGGCCAGAGCGGAACTATCGTTCACAGTCCCCAGGCGTGCTGGCATGAATGTGTTTTTAACACCTTTCAGAAGGCAAGGAGAGTGGGACAGTATGAATCTCTGGGGGGAATTGTTTCTGGAGCACCAGAGCTGCAACAGAGAAGGCTGTCCCCCAGGGGTCAGCCAGTCGGCATTGTTTGGCTGACAGGATCCAGAGAAGGCCAACTCTGTGCGACCTAACCAATCGCTGGGACATGTGAGTCAGAAGACCCTTCTGTAAATAATCTGGTCCAATGCCATGTAGGGCTTTATACATAATAACCAACACCTTGAAATGAGATCAATTGGTAGCCAATGCAGCTCACAGAGTGCTGGACTGATATGGCAGAATTTAGGTACATCCAACACGGCTCTTGTGGCTGTGTGCTGGACTAATTTAAGTCTCTGAAAGTTCTTCAAGGGTAGCCCCAAGTAGAGTGCATTGTAGTAATCGAGCCTTGACGTAATGAGGCCATGAGTGACTGTAAGAAGAGACTCCTGGTCCAAATAGGCCCACAACTGGTGCACCAGGCGAACCTGTGCAAAAGTCCCCCTAGCTACAGTCGAGAGATGTTGCTCTAACCTCAGCTGTGGATCTAGGAGGACTCCCAAGTTGCAACCCTCTCTGAGGCAGTAAAACTTCCCAGTTGGATTTTGATAAGCAGAGTTAATGTGGGGAAGACAGATTCACTAAACACGCAATTCATTTAACAACTGTGGTGATTTGCTTACAAAAGTTGTAAAACCAGGTATGACTCACTCAACAGCCTCCTTGCTTAGCAACAGGAATTATGATTATAGAACAAGGACTACCTGTATACTGATTGTAAACCACCCAGAATTACCCTGGGTAAGATGGGCAGCCAATAAATTTTACAAATAAAATAAAATAATAAATATACTAGCAAAAATCTGAAGTTCAAATTATGCTTGTTCAGTAGGAAAGTTGATAGTCCTGACAAAGAAATACAGAAATGTACAGTATTTCAAGTCCAATTATCAATAGAGGGTTATCAAGCAGAAACTCTGATGATTCTTAATTAGGACAAAATCCCTTTATTGGAAATCAGTATTAAAGATGCCATCACACCTTCTCGGCTGCAAAGATTGCTCTGTAAGTAAATGTTGGGGTAAATGACATACCTCCATTATAGATTTTGTAGATTAACACTTGACAAAAAACATGTGTAAAATAAAGTACATAAAAGTCACAATGAAGCACAAGAAATATATGTAGCAGTGTTAGCATAAATCTAGCCTTTCATCCAAGGATTTAAATTCAAAATGAGTCCCTGGCAACTGTTTTATTGTCAGCGGTAGTTTACAAGAGCCATGCAGCAGCAGTCTAAGTCATTATGAACTTTGCTTATAAAAGTATCCTATAATTGTACGAAAAAGAAACCTTTGTAATAGATGCTCTTAATGAAGTCTATTGCAGTTTTATGAAGTATATATAATTGCTGCCACACAAGGTGCTTAAGTGCTTTTTATTTCTTCCCAGAATTCACACATTCTGATAAAATTCCATGCAGGGAGAAAAAAAGGTTAAGTCATAACATCTTGCTCCATAGACTGAAATATAAAAGTGAAACTGTGTAAAAATCCAATTTTTCAAATGCACAGAAGCTCTAACAGTAATTATCCATTGTATTTGACCCTTTTGTCTCTCACTGGCCTATCATTAAGTATATTTTCTAAGATATTTGTTCAAGTTTGTTATGGATAGAATATCTTTGCAGGGATTATCTGGATGGCTGTTTCTAAGAGATAGGGCTGAGAGATTTTTGTTCAACCACTTGCCATTTATGTTTGAGATAACATAAAGTTAAGGCTCTTCAAACCAGTGGAAGAAAGGAATGAGTACTTTGGTCAGGTCAGAGCAGGATGAGAATAACTTTGTTCTAGAAAAGAATGCACTCTCTCTAAAGCAGGAGTATCAAAACCAAATTGTCACAGTGTAAACACGTGATGTATTGGGACTTTCCCCCCTTCACTAAACCAGGTGTGGGTGTGGCCAGTGCGTGACTCATCCAGCCAATGGGCCAAGATTTGACAGCCCTGCTCTAAAGGATCAACTTTGTAGTTTTGGAGTGTTTCTAAAGCAAAGTCTGCCTTTAGTATGTTCTGTATCACAAGGTTCCTTTTCAAACTTTCGACCAGAATAAAAAATGAAGTCCATGCTTCTTAAAGTTCCCAATGTTAAGAAACAGTGTCTTAGACCCGGGAGTGGGCTGCTAACTGGGATGCCTAATTGGACCCACCTCCGCAACTCTGGAGTTTGAGTGGAATTATGCTCCTGCGCCCATGCAGGTAGCAAAATCGTACATGGAGACGCAGCTGCACCCGTGTTCCGGTGAGAGTTTTTTTGGTTCCACGCACATGCTTGATTCGAAAATTTGTTGAATTTGCCATTTGTCCAATTGAAGTTGGACAGGTCCAATTCACAGTTGAAGTTAGATAGAAGCTGCCTGGCCAAAGTTAACATCTGCCATTTAGTTATCTGTCCAGGAGAACCTCTAACTTATGAACCTACTCTTCATGGGTAGTGTGACTTCCCAGAACAGATGTTATAAGTTGTCACAATGTTTATTTATAAAAATGTCTTGGTAGTATTTAATCTAGTGTTGTTTTGCATCATCCAGTCACTGACTCATTTAACTGCTTAATATTTTGACACATGGAGCTGATTAAATTCATATATCACATTAATCTATAATTTGGTTGTTTTACTTTGTCTTATTCATATATATATATATATATATATATATATATATATATATATATATATATATATATATATATACAGTGATCCCCCGATCATTGCGAGGGTTCCGTTCCAGGACCCCTAGCAATGATCGGGTTTTCGCGAAGTAGCGCTGCGGAAGTAAAAACACCATCTGCGCATGCGCAGATGGTGTTTTTACTCCCGCAGCGCTAGCGAGGAGCCGAAGATTGGGGTTCCTGTTTTAAAACGTTGCCGCCAGCATGGGCGGCTTGCCAGCACCCCCCCGGACCCCCAACCCGGGTTTGGGGGGCTGCTAGGAAGCTGCCCATGCCGGCGGCGACGTTTTAAAACAGCCACGCGGCTTTCCAATGAGTCCCGAAGACAAACGTCAAACTTCCGCGTTTGTCTTCGGGACTCATTGGAAAGCGGCTTCCTAGCAGCCCCCCAAACCCGGGTTGGGGGTCCGGGGGGGTGCTGGCAAGCCGCCCATGCCGGCGGCGACGTTTTAAAACAGCCGCGCGGCTTTCCAATGAGTGAGTGTGTGTGTGTGTGTGTGTGTGTGTATATATATAGACACACACAAACACACACACATATATATTATATAAATAGCATTCTACTTGGGGAGTAGAATATCATTGATATAAATATGTCTTGTAGCAATGTAAATGTGAGGATTAAGTTGTGATGAAAAACAAAAATTTGATTTATCTTTATTAAAATATTTATAGATGGCCTTAAGTTGTAAGACTCTCAAGATGATATAAAGAACATTTTAAAACATTTTTATAATAACAACTTTAAAAACAGAACCAAAATCTCTAATGAAATTAAAGTAGATAACAGTTCTTAAAAGACCAAAGGAGCAGAACAGAAATTATTCTTCCTTCTAGCAGAAATTGAGCAATGGAAAGGCTAATCTACCATCTCAATGTACATTAAAAAGTTGGATTTGCACGTGGCTTTTCCATCGTGATAAAGTTATGAAATGAAGATCTTAAAAGGCTGTTTCCAAAGCATAAAAATCACTGTTGGCAGCGTATGAAGAATTTAGCTGTTGAATGTAATGAGAAGAATTTTTAATTCATTCGGTAAAAAGAGATCTGATCACAGTTAGTCCAACTTAACTCCTGCAGGACAATGAGAGCTTATCTTTGGAACTTTGGAAAGTTTTAAATACATCTCAGGTTGTTACCAAGTAATGCTTGCTCAGCGTATCTTCTGAAATGTTCAGGTATTCAGGATCGTGTAAGTATTCTGAATTGCAAAGCATGTTATAATTGTACCTTTTTGACAGCCTACAGATATAAGTTGTATTACTTCTGCATCAGATCCAAGTTATAATATATTAATGAACAATCCATTTTCAGCCTATGCTTCTCCAGTTTGTACAGTACCAGCATATTATAGGATAAAGGAATCTCTTCTCTAAAATTTGTTGGTTTGATTCGATTTGTACATATTTATTAGATTTACAGAAAACCTTTGGGCGCAAATAGCTATTATTTGTGATGTGTGCTATAGATTCTCACATCATCAAATCTTATGTTGGTCTGCGAAAATCTCATTGCTTTAGCATCTGGGAATGTCTGCTGACTGTCTGACACAACCACAAAGAGTAACCATTCCTCTTCTAAAATGTTATTTTTACTTTTGCCCTACAACTTTCCCACTGTAGTCTCTGATCAAGAAATTGAAGCCATGGGTGGCCTAACCACTTGTTACGTACCAATTAGTGGCAGTGACCAAGGTGTCAAATTATGCACAGGAATTAAAATATTGAAGGCAAACTAGTAGCAAGGGATCTATTTTGTGGATAGTAGGATTGCTTAACATTTGATTCTGTAATTTCTAGGGTGGATTTAAAATTTTAAAAAGGAACAGCTGAAGCACATGTGATTTATTTAGACTAACTTCTGCTTAAACAAGAGATTGTTGTAGCAGTGTTTTGTACTGACTATTATTTACTTGCTTTTTATTGTATAATAAAATAGGAAAAGTGCTGAAAATGTTTTTCTTTGATCGTTGAGCAGAGATTGTCTTTCTCAATATTTGTCAATTTATTTTTGCACTCAATTTTTAAATCGAATTTTGTATGGCTGGTGTACGACTTGACCTGCTTTTTGAGTGAATATATAGAAACACTATCCATGGTTAATGGTTAGTAAGGATTATTTCTCAGCTGAGTTTTTTATGATTTTCCAGTATCTAAGCAAAGAGAGGAAGATTATTATTTATATTGGGGGAAATTGCCAATGTACTTGGAAAGCTGTAATTCTACTTTATAAAGAATGAAAAAATATACAGCAAAGATGCTGCCATTCAGCGTTTACTTTCTGAGTAAATACCTTGACCCAAAATGGAGAAAATAAAAAAATATCAACTCAGAACTCAGTTTTACATTATAGACTATCCTCCTTAAATATCTTAAGTGAAATACCACATAGGTCTGCAGTGAATTTATTCTCTGATTATAGTATTTACATTTACTGTAATGTGGCTGTGGAAAATATTTGTCCAGCATTGGGGCCAAGGATTTTGAATATATTCTCATTACAAGATCTTTTTAGGGACATTATCCATCAGTTTGGTGAGGATGGAAAATTTAATCATGCAACCATTCTCTTAATGAGGAGGCCTCCCTCTACATGTAAAATTACATGTAAAATTGCATGTAAAATTACATGTAAAATTGCATGTAAAATTACATATTTTAATATTCACTTGTGTCAAGGCTCAGTATAACATATTTTTTTTATTTATAGATGTATATGTACATCCAGGAATATCAACAACAATTTATTAAACTTACATGCTGCCTGGCTATCAATGTACACGTATGCATGCACATGCATGCATGCACACACACACAATAAATGTGCACATATTTACTGTGGGTTTGATTTTCACATTTTCCTCTGTGTTCATAATTTGTTTTCTATTTTAATCTTCTCATTGTTCCTATCACCAATTTCCTTCCACAAATGACTGTATGACTGTAACATTGTTACTTGTATCCTTACAATTTATATTGACTGGTTCTTAATATGATTTGATTGCTTATTTTTACCCAGACTATCATTAAATGTTGTTCCTTATGATTCTTGACAAACTTATCTTTTCTTTTATGTACACTGAGAACATGGGCACCAAGACAAATTCCTTGTGTGTCCAGTTTGTTTGTTTGTTTATTATTTAATTCAACTTGTATGCTGCCCAACTTCCGAGGGACTCTGGGCGGCTCACAACCAGAAAATAAATATACAGTATAAAATTAGGACAGCAAAATCAATTTAAAAACAATTTAAAACCAATAATAAGAAAAACCATACATATAATTTATGGCCGGATCTCGATGGTACACCATCCAATCAATGGCCCCAAGCCTGCCGGAAAAGCCAGGTCTTTATGGCTTTCCGGAAGGCCAGTAAGTGGGGGCAGTCCAGATCTCAGGAAGTAGCTGGTTTCAGAGAGCTGGAGCCACCACAGAGAATGCTCTTCCCCGTGGCCCTGCCAGCTGACACTGTTTGGCTGACAGGACCCGGGGAAGACCAACCCTGTGGGCACTTATCAGTCACTGGGAGCTATGTGGTAGAACGTGGTCTTGAAGATAGTGTGGCCCTAAGCCATGTAGGGCTTTAAAGGTAATGACCAACGCCTTGAATTGTGTCCAGAGACTAATTGGGAGCTAGTGCAGCTTGCAGAGAGTTGGTGTAATGTGGGTGTAACTAGGTGCACCCAAAGCAGCTCGCATGGCTGCATTCTGGACCATTCCGAACACTCTTCAAGGGTAGCCCCATGTAGAGTGTGTTGCAATAATCTAACCGTGAGGTGATAAGGGCATGAGTGACTGTGAGAAGAGCCTCTTGATCCAATATGGTCTCAATTGGTGCACTAGGTGAACCTGTGCAAAGGTCCCCCTAACTACAGCTGTCAGATGTTGGTCCAGTCTCAGTTGAGAGTATAGGAGGACACCCAAATTGCGAACCCATTCTGAGGGGGGTAATTTTTCCCCATCCAGAACCAAGGATGGATTCAGAAACATCTTCCTTATCTTTTATTTGTAAACCTGTAAATTCAGACAATCCAGATTTGCAACC
Source organism: Erythrolamprus reginae (assembly GCF_031021105.1). Classification (NCBI taxonomy): domain Eukaryota; kingdom Metazoa; phylum Chordata; class Lepidosauria; order Squamata; family Dipsadidae; genus Erythrolamprus; species Erythrolamprus reginae. Next base: position 63,821,167 of record NC_091950.1, read on the forward strand.
TAATAAGCATTTATTGTATTTTTAAAAATGTCACAGTCCTTTAACAAAATTCATTAGCAGATTAGCTGGGGGGGTTTTCATTTCCGATCAAACGAAAAATACATATTTTTCTTTAAACTGCAAATCCATCCACTTATATGATTTCTGAACAAATGGGGACTAAAGGAAGACATGGGCTTGAATGGGGGAAATGCAGTATGTTAGTACCTTGAGCATAGAGTTCTGGATGCTACGTGCTTCTTTTTGTGGCAGTTGCAACTGAGATAGAGAAAAGTTCTGATTAATTGATTGACTTCAATTAAAAAACTATTGCTTAAAGGACATTTCACATGTTAGAAGCCAATAGTCTTTCAAGAACCAGTTCTGCAAAAAACAGGGAAAATAAATTAAAATATCTAAATCCCCAATTCAATTTCACCTCTTTAACTGCCTGAAGAATTCAAATCCATGACTAAAAGTGGCACTACGTTTTTATCCATGAACGTGCGAGTAAATTAAAATTATAACTCAGGAAGCAAATTGATATAATTGTGTCACATATGAAACAAAATTTTTAGGGGGAAAATTGACGATTTTATTACTGTTTATAGAAAGAGATTGAGAAGAAAACTCCCAACTAAAACTGGGTGTTAGTTTATACTGGCTTGTAAATTGTTAGGACATCACAGTGGTATAAAAGGAAGAACAAGATGTGTCACTTGTTATTACTGTCTAATGCTCAGCAAATAAGTGCAGTATTATGCATATAACCTACAAATATGAATACATTTATTTATAAATGGCACAAGTGTCACTGATTTGATATTATTCTATTAGTATTTTTGTGTTGTTCTCCTGAGATTGTGTGGTTGCATTCTCAAAAATGCTTTTAGTTTATGAGTAAGTGAATCAGTATCATTATTAGGTCATAAGGCATACTCTTAGCCTCATCCTAAAATGTTTTATTTTTTTTAAATACAGATCTACTGGAAAAGAATATCAGGAAGGAAGAAGAAATATGTACACTTCAGGTATTTTCATTAATTGGACTGTACTTAGTGGTGGGATTCAAATAACTACTGGTTCTCTGCCTGAATGACTGGCTGGGTGGGCGTTGCTTGATGGGCAGGCATGGCCAAGGGGCATGACAGCGCTCAGCCTCCTCAGTCAAAATGGGTAGTGGGGTTTAATTACAAAATGGGGGGTTTGCTTTATAACATCCAGATCCGGTGAGCAAGGAATGCGATCTACACAGAAAATACATTTTTTTTTGGTTATGAAGAAATATCCGCAAAGTCAGATGTACACCAAATGTCGATTTTTAGTTACACATCCTTACAGCAAACAGCAAATTTTGAAGCTCTAGGTAAAGAGGATTCATTTTAGGATGAGTAACCACACTTTGCATGTTGGAGATTCCTAAAGGAATGCTAGGAAACTCTGTATTTTAAAGAACATTTGAGGGAGGGGTCCAGAATAGCCTTTCTCTACCTGAGGCTATAGAGACCTAGCACCAATCAAAACACTGTTTGTGAAGCAACTGATTAACACTGACAGAATAAAGCACTAGTATATGAAAATAAGAGGAAACTCCACTCCCTTCCAGTACTGATGATATTACCCACTTTGGTAATGAAACATCTTCAAGAAAAACATCAAGCTCAGAGAGAGCACCAAGGACTCCACAGTTCAATCCCTGAGCTATAAATATTCTCTTCTATCGAGAAGCACTTTTTGGTTAGAGGGACTCAGCAACCGCCTTTATTTATTTTATTTATTTATTTATTCATTCATTTATTTATTTGTCCATTACACAAATACATAGGAAGAAAAATAGACATGTGGTAATATATATAAGGGTAAAAGTGAACTTAGAGGAGAGGATATATGAAAGGAAGAGAATATATATGATAGGTGAAAGAAAGGAAAGACAATTGGACAGGGGACGAAAGGCACACCAGTGCACTTATGTATGCCCCTTACTGGCCTCTTAGGAACCTGGAGAGGTCAATTGTGGAGAGTCTAAGGGAGAAATGTTGGGGGTTAGGGGATTTCATTCTAAATTTAGATATGATTTTTGTAAATAAGGAATGTAGAATTATAATGGCTCAGTATTTGATTGTACATACATCAAAAAAATATACAAAGCTAAGGGATAAACAAATAAAAAACAGATTTGAAAAAAGAAAAGGTTCAGGAAGGAAAAAGAGTGAAAGTGTAAAAAAGAGGAAAAGAAGGAAAACCAAAAAAAGAAATACTTCCAACTTTCTTTTGTACAGACATAAGTAAAAAATATATCAAACTGTAAGATTACTCTAAGATTAACATTTCTCTACATTAGTTCCATAACCCCATACCTAATCATCAAAGCACAGATCAATTTTTAATTCCAGTTTCTCACAAAAAATCCAGTTCATATCGTTTTAATCACTATTTGTTAAAGAAACCACTATTGATTTATTTAATTGCACCAAACTCTAAATACAACAGGAATGGAAAATCCTAAATTCTAGTGTAGACCCATGTTTCTCAACATTGGCAATTTTAAGGTGCATTCAACTCTCAGAATTCCCCAGGCAGCATGAAGTTCGCCCATCTTAAACTTGCCAATACTGCAAAACGCTAATATACAGATAGGAATTTTTCCATTTCTCTTTCACTACTTATAAACATCATAATGCAAAACCAGAGCCAGGGTGGCGCAGCAGGTAGAGTGCTGTACTGCAGGCCACTGAAGCTTACTGTAGATCTGAAGGTCAGCGGTTCAAATCTCATCACTGGCTCAAGGTTGACTCAGCCTTCCATCCTTCCGAGGTGGGTAAAATGAGGACCCAGATATTGGGGGCAATATGCTGGCTCTGTTAAAAAGTGCTATTGCTAGCATGTTGTAAGCCGCCCTGAGTCTAAGGAGAAGGGCGGCATAAAAATCGAATAAATGAATGAATGAATGAATGAATGAATGAATGAATGAATGAATGAATAAATAAATAAATAAATAAAACCTCACTTCCATCCCATCCCAAAGCAAAGATAATGCAAAATCCTCATTTCCCTCCCATTCCAGAGCAACCACCATTCCCTCACTAACCTGCTTTCCAGTTCTGTTCTCCCGTGTGCAGGCCAACAAAAGAAGACCATGTGACAACCAGTTTTTAAAAGGTTCAGTCACACCTTCCAACTTCTCTTGTGAAGTGGGCTATAGTATTCTTTTGTGTGAACACTGATGCAAAGAATGAGTTAAGCAGCTCTGCTTTCTCTCTATTGCTTGCAACTTCCTTGCCATCTTCTCTTTTTAGTGGACCGACTGTTTCCTTTACTTTTTTTTCTTGTTATTTATATATTGAAAGAAACATTATTATCTTTATCTTTATTATTATAAATAATAATATTATAATAATAAAGATATTATCTTTAAACTGACACTTTTAAAAACCAAGAGATTAAATATCCCATTTCAATTCGATTTTCTTAAGCTGTCTTTTTCCTTTCACTTCATATGATCGGTCTCCTAGATAATTTATTATACTCGAAATTATTTTCTGAATCTCTTCCAAGCTATTAACAGACCGCTTACCCAGAACTATTTCCAGGCTTCCCTCTGAGGTCTTATGAACACTGGATACAGCCACTATAATTACTTCCCAAATTTTGGAAGCTGCAGTGGTGTTTAGCTGTCTCCATTCCACACAGTCATAATGATATTCTTTTTAACCTCTAAGTCAGATGGACTGATTGACTGACTGACTGAATGAATGAATAAATCAACGAATGAACCAAGGTCACTCAAACTGTAAGGATATATAATGTATACTTTTATTTTGTTATGTATTGAGCATGCATTTATTTAGATTATACAAGATTATATGTAGTAAATATAAGAGCAAATGTGCTCATTTCAGGTGTTGGTAGTATAGTATTGAATCTTACAACTTTAACACAGGAGTTGTTCCAAGAAAATTATATTGTATGTAGCTCTGGTTTGAACAGTACAGTCCTTGGTGCTTGGTTGCTTGGTTGCTTACAGATGTTTTATTACCCAACTACCTAAGATCATCAATGCTAGTGAATGTGGGGTTTGCTCCCTATTTATTTACAGTAGCTTGCTGGTCCAGAGTTAGTGGCGGTGTGGTTTTCTCCTTGGTAATTCAAGCAAACAACTGTCTTTATGTAGTCCAAGCAAACAACCAAGATTAGACAGCACCAAGGACTCCACAGGGCTTGTAGAATGTGTTTTTTATTGTTTAAGGATGGTGGACTTCGGTCTTGCAGGAATTTATGTTGTTAAAAGATTGAGGTCTGGCATTAATGTTCAGATGCAGAATAATGGTAGAAGGGGATAAATCTACTCTTAACAGTCATCCGTAAGATATGAGAAGAGAAACTAAGATCTTTATTCAATAACTTCAAGAATCGCTATCTATTTTTTTTTCCTTTTCCTGTTATACTTTCTTTACATTTTATAACATGCTTTTTAAAGAAGAAAATCCCAAGAGCAAAGTCTATTTCCTTCACTGTTTGTAAGTAATTGTCAGCTCTGTGAAGTAGACCAAATCAGGAAACAGGCATCACAAGAACTATTGTAACTCTACTTTATTGATAAATGATATAATACCAGAATCTTGAAACCTTTACAGAGTTTTCTTCTCCCACTTATATCAAAGAGAATCAAGGTGGAACATTCTAGAGTTCCTTTCGCTTTTCTCCCATTCAGAACTAGGATGACATTTACAGCTAGCTAGCTGTTTGTTTGTTTGTTTGTTTGTTTGTTTGTTTGTTTATTTATTTATTTATTTATTTATTTATTTATTTATTTATTTATTTATTTATATGCTGCCCACTCCAACAGGACTCAATAATTGCAATACTAAAACTTATAAATAATAAAACAACAATGATATAAATTACATTTAAAAAAAAAAGAAATCACATACAAACAGTCATTCCTAATTCCAGTCCTGCCGGAAAAGCCAGGTCTTAACGGCTTTCCGGAAGACCAATAGGATGGAGATAGTACTGCTCTCTGGAGGCAGTTGGTTCCAAAGGGTCAGAGCCACCACAGGGAAGGGGTTTCCCTGCAGCCCCGCCAGCTGACATTCTTTGGTGGATGGGACCTGGAGAAAGCCGACCCTGTGGGCCCTTACTGGTTGCAGTGAGGTATGAGGAAGGAGTCGGTGCTGTAAATAGCCTAGCCATGAGCCATGTAGGGCTTTAAAAGTGATAACCAACACCATAGTTCCCTCTAAGCTGAGCAGTGAGCAATCGCTCACTTAAAAATCATCAACTCAGAGTTTTCCAAACCTGCCCAGAAGCCGAGAGGGAAAGAGTGAGAGGGAAGGAGAGAGAGAGGAAGAGAGGAAGAGAGCGAAACAGATAGAAAAAAGAGAGGAAGGAAAAGAGAAAGAAAAAGAATGGGAGTAAGGAAGAGAGAAAGAAAATCAAAATCTAGTTTGAAACTAGCTCAACTATTTAAGTGGCATTTTGATATTGATAGAGTTGCCCTGTTATGAGCTCACTGTTATAGACACACAGTACAGTATTTTATTTTGAAATTCTCTGAGGCAAAACAGGGTGGGTTTTTTATTTATTTGTTTCTTTGTTTGTTTATTATTTCTGTGCCGCCCAGTCCCGAAGGGACTGCCGCTCAGACACTATACTTTACCGCCCCCCCCCAAAAAAAAAAATTAGAGGGAACACTGACCAACACCTTGAATTGCATCCGGAGACCAACTGGTAACCAATGCAGCTCGTGTAAAGTTGGAGTGATGCGGGTGTGCCTTGGTACATCCGTTATTGCACGTGCTGCTGCATTTTGCATTAGCTAAAGTCTCGGAATGATCTTTGAGGCTACCTACATGCTTTCCCACACAAATGAGTTTAAAATCCATACTTCCCTGTTGAAGTGTGGGACGCAAAAAACTTAATAAAATATAGCCACCACTATAAATGGTAACAATGGGGAAGGCAAACCCCATTTCCTTGTTAATGCAATATGAAATAAAGTGCATCTCTGACATAGTAACAATATTTAGGATAGATAAAACCGCTAAATGTTGTTAGTGCAATTCACCGTGAAAAGGATTCACAGCAGCAGAGTCTAGTTGGAATATTTGGTCCTCAATGCCAAGAAAAAAAAATTAAATTTGAACCAAGTGCCAAGGAGAAAACTTTTTCGGTTCAAGCCTAGAGATTTTTGAAGATAAATATCCATTATTTATAATTTGAAGCCCACAAACTATACAAGTTGGGAAAAGGTATTCCCTGAAAAGAAAAGTCTTACATTGTCTAAGTTGAGTGAATAATGAGTCTTTTAATATCTACTTTCACTGATTCTAGGCAAGATAAAATGAGTTTTGCCCTTTAAGGCTAGTGTTCACCATGCCACCAAAGGGTAAGTAGAGTTATTCAGCCAATTAGGATAGCAGTTCTCAATTTACTACAGTGTAAGATCTCAGGAGAATAAAAGAACTTGAACTTATAAAAGCACACAGTTTTTATTTAAGTTTCAGTGATCATTAAGTTTTATGACTTTGCTTTCTTAGAACTGAGCAACTGAATTTTAGGCTCAAATTTATAGCAAAATAAAACCTTCAAATAGGATGCTCAGAGAATAATTTATACACCTGTGAAAATATAACAACTTACTTGGTTTGTGATCACCATCTAAAACAAAAACAGATTTCCAATGGCACTGCTGTTCATTGAGATAATAAGGGTAGTGTTGCTATGAATAAAAGTAGAACATTGCGCCCCAAAATTAAAATATTTTGGTGCTCTTAAGTGTCATTCCCTAGTGGAATACAGGAGGCAAATGAGTCACAAAGCCAAGAGAGCAGCTCAATCACTTAAGATTTAAAATCATACTCAGAGAGAGACAAATTTGAAGTTGTTTTTTTTTTGCTGAAAACCTATATTTTATATAAAGACTGCATAAAAGTAAAATTTGAACATCTCCAATTAAGCAGTCAAAGAGCTAATGTCGGGATGGTTCTTCTCAGAAACAGTCTGATGATACTATAACCACATTCACTTCTGTTAAAACCCTCCTTTTTCAGATATATATGAAAGGCCGTATCACATATTCAACTATTGTATTTTTGGGCCAGATGTAGACAGTTTAGAGTAGCCTTACTCTGTTAAGTGACCTCAAGATGTTATATTGGCTTTGGCACTGCCCTGAATTTCCAGATAAAGTCTGTGCTGTCTGGGATTTCCAACTAAAGTCTGAAAAATGCAGTTCCCACACAAATGAATGGCACCACACAGAGGAAATATGACTCAAGTAATGTCTTATATTGAATACTGTGCTCTTTGTTGCTAGTATTGTGAAAGAGAAACCTAGAAAAAAATATTATATCATTGTTTTAAGCTGTTTTTATATATTCTTACTCTATGATTTTTCAATTATGATTGAAGTTGCATATAAGCAAGAATAAACAAATACGGTAAATGTACAGGGGAAATGATTTGTCCAAGCTCTTTTTCCTCCTAAAAATGTTAAAAATGGATTACAAAAATTGGAGATTACAACATATTTCTATGTTTTTTTAAAGGAGACGATGAAAAAGCAGTTGATTAATTTGTGGAAATGTTTATACCAAGAAATAGGTGATTGAGTAGAAACAAGCAGAGAACAAAGCAGCACAGAAACTGCTTTGGTTGCACTGATGGATGATCTCTGGCAGGCCTGGAATACGGGTCTTTCCTCTGACCTGGTGCTCCTTGACCTCTCAGTAGCTTTTGATACCATTGACCATGGTATCCTGTGCCGACTGGAGGGGTTGGGAGTGCGCAGCACCATTCTGTGGTTGTTCTCTTACCTCTCTGGTCGGACACAGTCAGTGTTGGCAGGGGGTCAGAGGTCGACCCCTAGGTCTCTCCTTTGTGGGGTTCCTCAGGGGTCGGTCCTCTCCCCCCTGCTGTTTGATATCTACATGTTTGATATCTACATGAAACCGCTGGGTGAGATCATCCGACGACACGGGTAACTTATCAGTACGCAGATGACACCCAGCTGTACATCTCTACCTTGTGTCAGTTCAGTGAAGCAGTGGAGGTGATGTGCTGGTGTCTGGAGGCTATTAGGTTATGAATGGGTGTTAACAGACTCCCAAGGACGTGTCCACCTGTCCATCCATAACTTGGGGAGTGGGGACTTTTGACCCCCTCAGAGATGGTCTGTCACTTGGGAGTCCTTGACCCGCAGCTGACTTTAGAACACCATCTTTCAGCTGTGGCAAGGGGGTCGTTTGCAGAAGTTCACCTGCTGCACCAGTTGCAGCCCTATCTGGACAGGGAGTATCTTCTCACAGTCACTCATGCCCTCATCATCTCAGGGATCACCTACATGGGTCTATCTAAAGAACGTTTGGATACTACAGTTGGTACAAAATGCAGCCGTGCAAAGAATAATGGGCCTTCCTCGGCATATGCAAATCTCGCCATCATTCCGCAAGCTGCAATGGTTGCCAGTTGTTAGCCGGATGCAATTTAAAGTGTTGGTTATGACCTATAAAGCCCCACATGGCTTAGGACCAGGTTACTTACGGGACTGTATTCTGCCTCATGTTTCCCAGTGGCCGGTCAGATCCCACAGAGTTGGCCTTCTCCAGATCCCGTCAGCTAAGCAATGCTGGCTGGCGGGGCCTAGGGGAAGAGCCTTCTATGGAATCAGCTGCCTCCAGAGATCCCCACCCTCCTGGCCTTTCGTAAGGCTCTAAAAACTTACTCCTGTTGGCAGGCTTGGGGCCGTTGAGCCTTACATCTTGCTCTGGTCATAGATGTGATTGTGTGATGGTTGTTAAATGAATGTTTTTTATACTATTGGGGTTTTAACTATTAGTTTTAATGTTAGGTTGGGTTTCACTCATTATATTGTATTGTATTTTACTCCTTTGTTGTAAGCTGCCATGAGTCTGCAGAGAAGGGCAGCATAGAAATTCAAATAAATAAATAAATTCAATCAATACATTTGTAATCTTTAACTGAAAGAAAAGTACTTTTCATTTTTATACTGGATATCAAAATATATTCTTATAAGAAAATCAGGTTATATATGACATTTTTTATAAATTACTTTTTACTTTACCTACAAGATTATTTTTGAATGGCAAAACATGATTAAGAAAAGACACACTGTATGTATTTCAAATTTCTCAAGAAATTTTATTTGTCCTCCTAAAGGTTTAACAATCCCCCTAGGAGTATTTTTTAAACAGCTCTAAACAGTATGAATTATGCTTAATGTTCTAGGTGTGGATGAAACCTAGAGAGAGTTATGCCTTTTTAAAAAAATATTTTTTTGAAAAGCAACACATTCCTGTCAAATAGTATTGAAGTTATCTGTGATAGCATAGAAAGAGACCAGCAGAGGGTGCTTTAATTCTCTTCTGGATCCCACAATTTTTGTCTGTTATATTTTTTAGGAAAAAGAGTGACATGGATTACTTGGGATGACCAACTGATTGTTTTAAAAAGCCATTTTTCTTTTGGACATGTTATTGTCAACCAACATGAAATTTTGAGGGAGAGAAGGAGAAAAAATATCTTATTTTCCTTTATTTAGAAATATTGTTGGTATGACATAATTTATATAAGTACAAATGTTCTTCCCCAACATTACAATTAGGTCCAAGCAAAAGTTAGCTTCAACTTCAATCAAATTCAGCTCAGACTTTCTGTTAATTTTTTAGCCTAAGCTGATTCGGCTTGTGACATTGCAAGAGAATCTTCCAAGAACGCGTTGTTCTGCATCATTTTAAAAAATGGCAACGTACAGTAAATGTTTTGCAGTATTTTGTTGCTTCTTCTTTCTAATGGTGTATTTCCCATTTGGAAAGTGGCGTAAGCCTAGAGGAATCTATAGAGGGTGTAGAAAACTACATCCTTTTAAGGAACAATTGAAGAAACTAGATCTGCTTTACTTTGAAAAGAGAAAAAACAAGGAGTGGTGACTTGGTAACAAAATAATTTAGAATGTCATACAAAGAAGGTCATTTTCTGTACAGTATGTTTTGGAATACGGAATAATTGTCCTAGATTGTTTACTTAAATTCTGTGGCTTTAAGGAATCATAAAACTAGCTTGATAGAGAAGGAAGTTGGTGGGCTCTCATTTGCTGGATGTGTTCAAGCAGACTGGACAGCATTTAGTTGGGTCATTTAATTTCAATTTCTATACATTGGAAGCCTAAAATATCTTTTCCAGTTCTGAAATTATACAAATATATATTTTTGTTTCTGTCCAGTTAGTTATAGAAAGAGTTAGGATGCTTGACATTTATTTATTTAATTTCAATTTTTTTATGCTGTCCTCCTCCTTAGACTCAGGACGGCTTACAACATGTTAGCAATAGCACTTTTTAACAGAGCCAGCATATTGCCCCACAATCCGGGTCCTCATTTTACCCACTTCGGAAGGATGGAAGGCTGAGTCAACCTTGAGATTTGAACCTGCAGATCTAGCAGTAAGCTTTAGTGGCCTGCAGGACTGCACTCTCCCCACTGGCCACCTCGGCTCATTTGCTGAAAGTTTCATTCAGGAATAAATGTGGTTGGTAGGGAGAGGAACTGATTATGTCCCATTGCTTTCTCCCACTTTGTTTGTTTGTTTTTTCAAGTAAATATTGGTGGTATACAAAGATATAACAATATTTATATACATAATACAAGTAAAAGAGAAACATTAGGGCAGGGGACAGAAGGCACTCTGGTGCACTTATGCACGCCCCTTACTGACCTCTTAGAAATCAGGAGAGGTCAACAGTGGATAGTCTAAGAGTAAAATTTTGGGGGATTAGGTGATGATACTATAGAGTCTCATAGTGAGCTCCATGCATCAACTACTCAGTTATTAAAGTGATATTTCTGCAGTTGAGTTTAGAGTGGTTTACTTTAAGTTTGTATGACAATCATTAAGTGTTGTGCCACATGATTCTTGACAAATGTATCTTTTTTTCTTTTATGTACACTGAGAGCATATGCATCAAGACAAATTCCTTGTGTATCCAATCACACTTGGCCAATAAAATTCTATTCTATTCTAACTGTTGTGTGCTCGTGTGTTGTTGTGGTTGAAGCTGAAGTAGTCATTGACAGGAAGGACATTGTAGCAGATTATTTTATGGGCTATGCTTAGGTCGTGTTTAAGGCGATGTACGTTCTAGGCTTTCTAAACCGAGAATTGTAAATCTAGTTGCATAGGGTATTCTGTTGCGAGTGGAGGAGTGAAGGGCTCTTCAAGTAAAGTATCTCTGGATATTTTCTAGAGTGTTTATGTCTGAAATGCAGTGTGGGTTCCAGATGGATGAGCTGTATTCAAGGATAGGTCTGGCAAAAGTTTTGTATGCTCTGGTTAGAAGTGTAAGATTACTGGAGCAGAAGAATAAATAGAATAGAATAGAATAGAATAGACACACAAGCAATTTGTCTTGGTGCATATGCTCTCAGTGTACATAAAAGAAAATATAGATTTGTCAAGAATCATGTGGTACAACACTTAATGATTGTCATAGAGGTCAAATAAGCAGTGAAGGAACAATCAATATTAATAAAAATCTTAGGATACAAGCAACAAGTTATAGTCATACAGTTCTAAGTGGGAGGAAAAGAGTCTTTGCTCTGAGTCTTTGGAGAGGGGCGGCATACAAATCCAATTAATAATAATAATAATAATAATAATAATAATAATAATAATAAAGAGTGACAGGAATGATGAGAAAAAAGCTAGTAAAAATAAAAGTGCAGACTTAGTAAAAAGTTTGACAGTGTTGAGGGAATTATTTGTTTACTAGAGTGATGGCGTTTGGGAAAAAACTGTTCTTGTGTCTAGTTGTCTTGGTGTGCAGTGTAGAAGCTACGTAGGATTGGGTTAACAACTCTTGAAGCCTTTTTGGTGATGTTGTTGCAGTGGGCTTTGGCACTTAGGTCATTCTTCTACAGAGTAAGGGTTGTCTGTAAGGTCTTGTTTATTCAGCTTGTATTTGATGTTCTGATTCTTTTTGCTAATGTGTAGGACAGAGCATCTTTTGGTTGAGATTTGGAGTTTCCAGATGTTTGACGATTCAGACACAAACTCGAGGTCTTTTTGGAAAGTAGCTATGTTATCTGTGATGTTGAAAAGTTTTACTCTGCTGCAGTGTGTGTGTGTGTGTGTGTGTGTTTAATGAAAATTATGTTTTTACCCATATATTGAAAACATGAACACCGACACATATGTACACCCATTGAGAACTGTCTAATACTTATGACTAAAATTTCTGTTGCTAAGTAAGACATTTTACAACCTTTCTTGCCACAGTTGTTAAGTGAATCACTCAAATTGTTAAGTTAGTAACTTAAAGTGAATTTGGCATCCCCATTGGCTTTGCTTGTCAGAAGTTCGCAAAAGGTGATTACATGATCCCAGGACACTACAACAGTCATAAATCTGAGTCAGTTGCCAAGCATCTGAATTTTAATTGTGTGACCATGGGGATGCAACAATGGCCTTAAGTGTCAAAACTGGTCATAGGTCACTTTTTTAAGTGCAGGTGTAACTTCAAAAAGTCACAAATCTAATGGTTTATATGTTGAGGACTACTTGTATTCAGATTGCACTGGTAAATTATCTTCATATATTTTTTCAGAGTCCAGAAAATATCATTTGATAGAATATAACCCAGCATTATCTCAGATAGAATAGAATAGAATAGAATATAATTTTTATTGGCCAAGTGTGATTGGACACACAAGGAATATGTCAATGAATTCTCTGTGGAGACATTAGCAATATGGAAGCAGAGACATGTTTTACCTCAATTTAATATTGAATCACACAGACCTAACATCATTGGGTCATTTAATCATTCTGAATGTATTCAAACATTTTAAGGCTAACACTTTTCTTATTAGATAATTGGATAATTATAAGAGGTAAAATCAATATTTATTTCTTTATTTATTTTTCATTCATTCATTCATTTATTCATTCATTCATTCATTTGACTTGTATACCGCTCAATCCCGAAGGACTCAGGGTGGCTTACAAGAACAAAGTAGATACAAAACAATGAAAAGAAGTCAAATTTAAAATCTAAAAGACTATAAAACCCTAATTAAAAGCTCATAAATCAACCAAATACCACAACATGCGTACTAATCATTCATACAATTTGGCCATGATAGTTGTTAATTCATGCCCCCCCCAGGACCTCTGTAAGTAGTGTATCTTTGTCCAGTATATCTTTGTACTAATGTAGTATATCTTCTTAGTATATTTAATGTAGGACAGTTTTATAGGTTTATTTATTAATATGTTATTTTGAGGAAATGCTGTTGAGCTCTTCCATGAATTTGTGTAGGTGGATAAGATCCATGTGGGTCATAAAATGTCCGAAATTTTCATATGAATCGTACTGGCATCCATGTTCATTCATACACTCAGAAATTGTATAGTTTTTCCTAAGCATTGTCCAAACCTTGTTCATTTAGCCAATTCTTCTTCTTCTTTTATTCACTAATCAAAATCATATACCACTGTAGGGAGGATCCAGGTTAAGGACGTTGGGGGGAGGGAGAAGCCTGAAATAGTCCAATAGTGCTTGAGCTTGCTTTTTAGTATAAATTTGTATTGAACATTTTACAAAAATCATGAAAACTAACAATAAACTAATAAAAAGGCAGAAAGAAAGCAACAGCAAAAGTACAAAATAAAGAGGAAGCAGCTTCCAAAGTCCTTTGCAGGAAATATAAGTACAATTATATAGTAATCATGATTACAAAGGAAAGTTTAATTTTCAATTCTATCTTTTATTTGGAATTTTTTTGGGGAAGGATTTTTTGCTTCTGCGCATGCGTAGAAGCCACTGCACTTATGGCGCCATTTTGTTTTTGCCCTTTTTTTGCTTGTTTTTTTTGGCACTGTGCATATACACATGCTCAATGCACACGCAGCACCGAGGAAGTGAACTGGTGGCAAGGTAAGTTCAAGCCCACCCTTGGGGACAACTGTCATTTTTACCTTCTGCTAATTGGTTCCATTTTTCATTTGTTAAAAACAATTTGTCTCACTATGTTTTATTACATAGTAATTGGAACTTTTAGCACTGTGCCTTCAACAATATATTTGCATGGAAAGATTCGGTTTAAACAACTTGTCCATGGCTTGCTGGCTTTACCTTTTTCTAACCAAAGAAATATGGGTATTTCCCTAAAGATAAATTTTGAGTGCTTTAATAAGCAATTAGCTTTTTCTCAAAACAAAAAACACAAACAAACCCTGCCTCCCGAGAATATTTGGAAATTCTATGTCTTTCATGCCTAGCTTGCATACCTTAAACATCAACAGGATCTAGAAGAGATCAAAATACCACAGTACCTCAGATCTATGCATATTGAACTGAGCTCAATATAAATGCACTGATTTCCCCCCAGCTATTTAAATAATATAAGGACTTGGGGAAATAATCTCTTCTATCTCATGATAAAAGCTAGAATATAAAATATGTAGTTAGCAAATACCACCTGTTCTGCCTAAAAAATCATCAGTCCAAAATTAAGATGTGTATTTTGCATAGCTATTAACTATACAGTGATACCTCGTCTTACAAACGCCTCGTCATACAGAGTTTTCGAGATACAAACCTGCGGTTTAAGATTTTTTTTGCCTCTTCTTACAAACTATTTTCACCTTACAAACCCACCGCCACCGCTGGGATGCCCCCCCTCCGGACTTCCGTTGCCACCGAAGCACCCGTTTTTGCGCTGCTGGGATTCCCCCGAGGCTTCCCTCCATGGGAAACCCCACCTCCGGACTTCCGTGTTTTTGTGATGCTGCAGGGGAATCCCAGCAGGGGAATCCCAGCAGCGCAAAAATGGGCACTTCGCTGGCAACGGAAGTCTGGAGGTGGGGTTTCCCAGCGAGGGGAGCCTCAGGGAAATCCCAGCAGTGCTAAAACAGGCACTTCGGCTGGCAAAAGGGGTGAATTTTGGGCTTGCACGCATTAATCGCTTTTCCATTGATTCCTATGGGAAACATTGTTTCGTCTTACAAACTTTTCACCTTAAGAACCTCGTCCCGGAACCAATTAAGTTTGTAAGACAAGGTATCACTGTACATCTTTTCCTTCAATATCCTTCAGTGTCATCCTAAAGGCCTTCAAATTGGCTTATCTTTATAGATGGTAATGCCATGTATTTCAACAATTTGCACCAAATTCTCTGGCAGTAATACTGTTTTTTGTCTTTGGACCTATTGGCTATCATGATCATATAAGTAACTATCCAATATAAAGCTTTCATGAAAAAAATGATTTGGGCTCTATGCAAGCTTCTTCTTGAGTAGAATAACGTAAGCCAATTCTTTAAATAAGGGTATTATGAACCTGTAGCAGAAGATTATATAGGAAACAAAGAAACATAATTCTTAAAATGTCTGTCTCAGATATATAGAAGTGGTAATTAACTTAAAATGTTGAATAGAAATACTTTAATATACAGTGCATGAAACCAATAATTTCCACTAAGGAAAACATTTTGTATTTCTATCCCATTGTTGCTCTGAAAGAAGGACCGGATTATTCTAATTGTATCATACTGCATTCAAATACCATATTTAATATTATAATTAATACTATGACTAATAAAACAAAACAAATACAAATGCAATAATATAATGTAATAATAAAAAACAGCAATGCTATGTGGGCATATCCTGTACTGAGATTTGAATGGTGTACTATTAATCCATGGAACAACTTGCCTCCAGAAGTTGTGAATGGTCCATCATTGGGAGATTTTAAGAAGTTGGGTAACCATTAGTCTGAAGTGGTTTCCTGCCTAAGCAGGTGGTTGTAGTAGAAGACCTCCAAAGCCCCTTCTAACTTTGTTATTCTATTACTACATTTATGTCTTTGATTGATCTTGATCACCATCTTACTATACTTTCTCATTGCTTTCTTTCAATACAGGAGCGAATATCAGCATTTGAAACAGTAAGTTATATTCTCATCAATAAATTTTAAGTAAGATTTTCTTCTTTTTGTTAAAAGATAATATATGTGGGATATTAAAATAGTTATCTAAAACTGCCTATGGAGATTCTCAGTCATGCAGATCACAGTTTTACAAACTGTGGTCACAGTTTTACAAACTGTGAATCAATTTCTAAAAGGTAGAGTTATTGCTAATTGTTTGTGTATACTTGAGTGCGCACATGCATGCATGCCTTCAGGTTACTGTTGTTCCTAATGGTCATTGCCTGGAGTAGTCCCTGAAATTTTCTTGACATTATTTTAGAAGTCGTTTGCCATTGCCTGCTTTTTAGAGAAAGGGACCACCCAGAGGTCACCTGACTGGTTTTAATGTCTAAGGCAAGACTAAAATTCATGGTCTTCTGGTTTCTAGCATTGTGCCTTAAACATTACACCAGATTATCTCTTGCCAGTTAGCTGTGATAAACCAAACAATACGTACAAAAGAACAGGACATCCACATGAAATCACTTAATATGGAACTATGTTGGTGAAATCATCCATACTTTAAAGGTCAATTAAAAATGTAATCTGTTTATACTTGAAAATGATGAGTGTGTTTTGTTTTTAATATTCTTAGCAATTATATATATA
Source organism: Erythrolamprus reginae (assembly GCF_031021105.1). NCBI lineage: Eukaryota > Metazoa > Chordata > Lepidosauria > Squamata > Dipsadidae > Erythrolamprus > Erythrolamprus reginae. Next base: position 63,837,746 of record NC_091950.1, read on the forward strand.
TTGCCTTTGGGAAATTGAAATTGTTGATCTAAGTAATTATACTGATTGGGATATGAAAAACTTTATTTGGACATCCATTTTGGAGTTTGGCAATAGCAAATTACATTTTCCCTTCAAGACAGAGGTTCTTGTGTTCTTGCAGAAACAAGCGTGTGTACAATCTTGTTGTTACTTGCTATTCAGACTCTTGTATGAGACCAATTAGGTATTGCTCATCCTTGTCTTCTCGAACAATGAATAAGGTATATGGACACATGTTTCATTTATAATGATAGCCTTATATTAAGCATTAAAAATATAGAATTATTGGCAGGTTTATTGCTACAGTGCAGAGAAGACTGATTGAAATGGATCCAGTAAATAATAAATTTAATTCATAAAATCTTGAAACTAAGATGCAGCCATATCTTGCATTTCAAAGTTATTTAGAATAAATGGAGCTTGGAAGGAGAAAAAGCCTCTTTTCCCAAATGGAGCTAGGTGGAGCGGAGGGTCTTGCATGCCCAAACAGTGCTGAGATGGAATCTCCAGAGATCTGGGCCACAGAAAGCTGGTCAATGGCTTGCGTGCATGCAGAGATGGCTACGCATGCCACTTGTGGCATGTGTGCCATAGGTTTGCCATCACGGTCCTAGGGCCTGAAAAGGATATCCCGGCTGGGGGGTAGGAGGGAGCAACTGCCAGCCAATTAGACTGGCATGGGACTGGCAGAGTCTTTCTCTTTCCTGCAGGCTTTGCTGCTGGGTAGTTGCAGGGAAAGCTGCTCTGTAGGAAGATAGAGTGAATGGCTGCTGGGGAAAGCCCAACAGTGAGGATATAAAACAGAGATGGGTTCAGACCTGTTTGGACCAGTTCTCCCGAACCAGTAGCGATCCGCTGGTGGTGTCACGATGATGTCACCAAACTGGAACTGATTTGACATGGAGGAAAGCATGCATCGGGGTACCCCAAGATTCTGTCTTGGGCCCAGTGCTCTTCAATATCTTCATAAATGACAAGGGGATAGAAGGGAAACTCATCAAAATTTCAAATACACCAAGCCGGCAGAAATAGCCAACACTCTAGAAGATAGGCTGAAGATACAAAAGGATTTTGACAGAACTCTGGGCACTATCTAACAAAAAGAATTTCAGTGAGAAAAGTAAGATTTTAAAGTTGGGCAAGAAAAACCAAATACACAGGTATAGAGCCACCGGTATCTGGCTCAATACAAGTAACTGCAAGGGAATTTGGAAGTCCTAATGGACAACCACACTTCAAAAGAGACATTAAAACTCTGGAGAAGGTGTAAAAAAGAGCAACCAAGATGATTAAGGGATTGGAAACCAACACTTACGAAGAGAGACTGAGGGAACTGGGCATGGATAGCCTCTAGAAAAGGAGGGCCAGAGCGGACATGATAGCAGTCTACGAATATACGAGGGGATGTCACAGAGAGGAGGGGATCACTTTATTCTTCAGGGCACCAGAGGGCCAGATGAGGAACAATGGTTGGAAGCTGACCAAGGAGAGATTCAACATGGAGATAAGGAGGAACTTCCTGACGGTCAGAGCGATCAACCAGTGGAACAACCTACCAGCAGATGTTGTGAACTCCAACACTCTGGACATTTTTAAGAGAAGATTGAACTGCCACTTGACTGGTGTACTATAGGGTTCCTGCTTCGGCAGGGGGTTGAACTCGATGGCCTTCATGTTCCCTTTCAACTCTAACAATAAATAAATAAACCACTTAAATAGGAGCCAGCAGTATGAGCCTCTACAGTCCTAAGCTGCATTAACAGAAGGATATAATCAAGATCATGTGAAGTGCCACTTTAAAATATCTTGATAAGATCACACTTGAAATACAGTGATCCCTCTATTATCGCGAGGGTTCCGTTCCAAGACCCCTCGCGATAATCGATTTTTCGCGATGTAGGGTTGCGGAAGTAAAAACACCATCTGCGCATGCGCGCCCTTTTTTTCTATGGCCGTGCATGCGTATATGGTGGAGTTTGCGTTCCCTGCCGCCCACGCAAAGGGGAAACCCCGATTCGTCTCCTCGCTGCTGCTGCGCTACCGAGCAGATCAGCTGCTGGGCGGCCGAAGGAACCTTCCCTGGGTCTTCCCGGCCGCCCACGCAAAGGGGAAACCCCGGCTCCTCGCTGATGCCCGCCGCTCGCCCGCCCGCCAGCAAGAGGGGGAAGATCCAGGGAAGGTTCCTTCGGCCGCCCAGCAGCTGATCTGCTCGGCGCAGCAGCAGCGAGCAGACGAAGATCGGGGTTTCCCAGCCGCCCACGCAAAGGGGAAACCCCAGCTCCTCGCTGATGCGCCCGCCCGCCGCCCACCGCACGCCAGCAAGAGGGGGAGAGATAGAGAAAGAGAGAGAAGGAAAGAAAGAGATGAGAGAGGGAGGAAGAAGCAAGATAGAGAAAGAGAGAGAGAAAGAAAGATGAGAAAGGAAGGAGGAGAGTGACGTCATCGGGTGGAAAAATCGCGATATAGCGTTTCGCGAAGATCGAGATCGTGAAACTCGAGGGATCACTGTATTCCATCCACTTTTGGTCGCCACATTATAAAAAAAGATGCAGAGACTCTAGAAAGAGTGTAGAAAAGAGCAACAAAGATGATTAAGGAACTGAGGTTGAAGCATATGAAGAACGGTTATAGGAATTGGATATGTCTAGTTTAATGAAAAGAAGGATTGTGGTGACATGATAGCAATGCTCCAGTATTTGAGGGGCAGCCACAAAGAAGAGGGGCCGACTCAACCTATTCTACAAGGCACCTGAAGACATGACAAAAACATTGGATGGAAACTAATCAAGGAGAGATACAACCTGGAAATAAGAAATTTCCTGACAGAAAACTTAATCATTGGAACTTCTCCTTTCAGAAATTGTCGCTGCTCTATCATTGGAAATTTTTAAGAAGAGTTTGGAAAATCATTTGTTTCAAATAATATAGTGTCTCCTGCCTGAGCAGTGATGAGGAACCTTTTTTCCCTCGGGTGCCGAAGCATGTGCACACACACTATTGCGCCTGTATGAGTGCCCACACCCATAATTCAGTGCCTGGAGAGGGTGAAAATTGCATCCTCTGCCCCCCAGCCCCCAGAGGCCTTTTGTAGGCCAGAAACAGTCCATTTCCCAACTTCCAGTGGGCCAGAGGCTTCCCTGGAGCCTGGGGAGGGCAAAAATGCCATCCCCCCCATCCCACGGAGGCCCTCCAGAAGCCGAAAACGCCCTCCCAAAGCCTCCATGTGAGCTGAAAATCAGCTGGCCTGTGTGCACATTCATGCTAGAACTGAGCTAAGGCAACAGCTCGCGTGCCAGCAGATATGGCTCCGCGTGCCACCTGTGGCACCCCTGCCATAGGTTCGCCATCACTGGACCAGAAGATCTCCAATGTCCTTTCTAATTTTGTTCATAATTTTTTGAAGGAAATTTTGCTGGGTTTTTTTTATTCTGCTTCATATTGACACTTCATATTAACACTTCTTAACATTTTAAATGAATTATTTTGAACCTGATCATGCAGTCATGTTATATTTGATGTATAATCACAGTTATTTTGAAAGATCTTTCTTGGTTTGTCTTTAACATTACAGCTGCTAGCCAAGTTATAAGTAATCTCTGTTACTGTCATTGTAAATTATGGTCATGCTTCTTTATCTTTTGGTTTACACCTAAAGGATTACTAAGCTTCACCCCAAGACTTTTCAAATTTTTAAAAAGTGCCCATGGTCTACAAAAGTGAGTTGTTATTCTTCATCATCATTTCTGCATATTACACATGGATTATGCACTTCTGCTAAAGCCCATTGGGAGCTTTCTATAGGCGAGAAATTTGAGGTAACAAATACACCTCAACTGCGCATGTTCCCAGCTAATATACCTACACTATTCTCAGTTCCTTGTCAGCTACTACAGCAAATTTTCCATATTTTCTATTTAGGGTAACATAATATTAATACATTTATTTTCCGTAGTCTCTGTAATAGATAAAAAACAAGCTATAGTCAGATTGGAGGAATTATTGGTGCGACAAGATCTAGACATTGAACATAAAGGTTTCCTCACCTTATCTAAGTGCTTGTTTGTAAATGTGTTTGCCATTTCAAATTACTGCTTGTTGATGGTCACTTGCTCTACTTGCTGTTTGGACAAGAAGAGCAAAATTGATTTTCAAAGCTATTGCCAGACAAGCACAAATTGATTTTCCTATGTGTAGGTGCTTCTTTGAAAATAAAAATATCTCCGGGACCGCCTTCTGCCGCACGAATCCTAGCGACTGGTTAGGTCCCACAGAGTTGGCCTTCTCCGGGTCCCGTCGACTAAGCAATGTTGTTTGGCGGGACCCAGGAGAAGAGCCTTCTCTGTGGCGGCCCTGACTCTCTGGAACCAGCTCCCCCCAGATATCAGGGTTGCCCCCACCCTCCTTGCCTTTCGCAAGCTCCTTAAAACCCACCTCTGTCGTCAGGCATGGGGGAATTGAAATTTCCCTTCCCCCTAGGCTTATAGAATTTATACATGATATGCTTGTATGTATGAGTGGTTCTTTAAATTGGGTTTTTTTAGATTGTCTTTTAATATTAGATTTGTTTACATTGTCTTTTTATATTGTTGTTAGCCGCCCCGAGTCTTTGGAGAGGGGCGGCATACAAATCTAATAAATAATAATAATAATAATAATAATAATAATAATAATAATAAGCCCTGAACTGAACTAGACCCCCTAATTTCTTAGCAAAGGCCTTCAGTCTCAATATACCTTAGATGTTCTCCATTGTGACCTAGCCATCTTTGTTTCAGTAGTGATGCAATGTCTTGTAGAAGCTTTGCCAAACTAATCCTACTGTCCTTTCCTAACCTTCAAAAAGATTAATTTGCTTGTCTTCGGATGTTCTGTATAGTTTAATAATTCCTTTTTGGGCCCAACAAAGTGCCAAAGCAGGAAGAAAACCTTCCTCTCAACTGAACTTTGAATGAAAGACGTGAACTTCTAATTGAAACTATCACGACCAATAACTCTCAGGTAATCTCTGTGAACTGTATAGCAGAAGCCACAATATTGCGATACTGGCACTCCTGCCACTACAGTTCTAAGAATGATAGACTGATAAGGGTTGCATCATTCATGTGAAAGATGCAGCTACAGGTTCAGCATAATATATGGGAACTGACAATCCATACTGATTTAAAAGCAACCCTATGAACAATCCAAGGACTCTCAGAGTTGTGATCTTCTGTAGTTCTTATTCTTCTATGGCTCAAATCTTCAATTAATATTGTACGGTGATGAGCATCAGTACCATTTCTCTGGGTTTTCATTATGAACTAGGCTGGGAATAGTCCCTTACCAGTTAAAGGGAAGTAGAGAGACTGAGCCCATATTAATGACTGTTGCATGTGTTATGATACAGTACATAACACAGGATTCTTATTAACATCCTTCTCTCTTTTTGCCTCAATGTATCTTTATCCTTTGAGGAACTGTTTTTATACCATCTTCAAGATCAGTTTACATCATACTCCTTTGTATCCCTTTAAAGTCTGTTATAAATTTTCTTGCTCCTTCTGGCTTCTTTTACCTAGCTCTGGAGTTCCAATTTGCTATATAATACTGGCATCACTATAACCCCACAGGCTGATACCAGAATGGTTATTAACATAGACATGCAATCAGTCCATAAGTTTTGAAATCAGAAGAACCTGCTTCTGAGAATCCTTTGATGTTTTTTTCTTTTTCTTTGGAGGTCAAGTAGGTTTACTTCCCACAAAACTCACGTAAAGCAGCTGCCTCATATGCCTGCTTCATATTCTTGGTCTACAGTCTCATTTTCTCATTGATAAAACTTTCAGTTTCTTCAGTCAGAAACCTGAACTCCAGTATTAATTCCTACTTAGATTCATGGGAAATTGGCAAGGGATTCATTGAAGAAGCCAGAGTATGATACCCATGACTTTGTACAGATTTCAAGAACACAATAAGCATTTAGCACTAAATTAATAAGGTGAAAGAAAATTGTCATGCACAGTTCCATATAGTTGCATAGGATAAGTAGAGAGCAAAGTGCTGACAGATGTAATGAGATAGCATTCCTATTCAGTATATGTCTTTCTGTTTCCTATTATAAAGTACTAAGCATGCCACAGTTATTCCATTTCTTTTGACTACTGTGGCAGGTAGTCAGTGCCAGTACTTAAGTGCTATCCTTCAGGGTAGGCATTCTGGTAATTTGTCTCCTCCCCCTCCCCGGCATGGATGGGTACAACTTGCAAGTACGTTATATCTCTTCCAGTCCCTTATTGTTCTAAATTGTGTTCACAACTTGAATTGGAATGGCACTCTACCTTTTACCATTTCTTTAATCCATTATCATCATCATTGAGACATATTGCAATAAATAGGGAAACATGATAGATAGCTCCTTTCTGGAGATGTGGATTGCTGTGAATCTAAAGTAGGTTTGGCATATATCATATCAATTGTATATCTTCTTATATGTCCTCCATATCTAAAATCTAGAAGAGATACATTATTTTTATGATTTGGTCTTATCTTCTTTCAAGGAGCATTTGTGAATTCCGTTTTAGTTCTAATATATTTGTTTTCACACACACACACACAAACACACACTCACTCATATTCACCTTAGGAATAGCATACAACCCTTATTCTTGAAATGTCCATGTTGATATTCTGTGTTGTACAAACTCATTTTGCAGCCCATACATACAGTATGTTTATGTATTGAGAAGGCTAGAGGAAGAGTGATTCATTTTTTGCTTTATCCAATTGAATTACCTTCTCTCAGAAGCAGGTACTCTCCATAAGCATTCCATATGTACTCAACAGTCTATCTGTTGAGTAACAACTTCTGTCCTTGGATATTTATATGGCACTATAGCAAAGATTTTTTTTATTTATTTATTTATTTATTTATTTATTTATTTATATTTATTTATTTATTCGATTTCTATGCCGCCCAATCCCAAAGGACTCAGGACGGCTTACAACAATATAAAATGCAAGACAATAAAAAGAAGTCAAATAAAAAACTAAGTTATAAAACCATTAGTTAAAAACTCTTAATAAACATAAGAAACTAACCCAACATACATACTAAACATTCATACAATTTCGCCATAGTTTTTGTTGGTTCCAGCATTGCTTGCAAAAGTCGATCCTTTTTTCAGGCAGAAGAAGATGCAATCTTTAATAGTGTAATGTTATCTTCCATATTAGCTTGACAGAACAACTGTCTACTATTCTTCTACTTACCCATATATGTGGTACACACCATGATGATGAACAAGCTTAGTGTAGCTGTGGATCTTTGCATGATCAAAAACAGCTCTCTTTCCCATCCTCAATTTCCTGCTTGGTTTGTTATCCTAGTTACTGAACTGTTTCTTTAGTCAAAAAGAAACCGAGGAGAGAGTAGAAGTATTTATAAAGTGTGCAAAATTAGAGCCATATTTGTTATCCTGAACTGAAAACCCCTAATAGGACTTCAGCATTCTGTTGATGTAGAATCTATATCTCTTGATATACATGTATCACTCAGAGCATCATTATTACTTGTAAACAGCATTTATTTATTTATTTTGTCAAGTACGTTTTGGTAGTATACAAAGATATAACAATGTAATACTAGTAAGAGGAACATTAAGACAGGGGACAGAAGGCACACTTGTGCACTTATGTACGCATTGGAGGTAAGAAACTTTTGTTGGAGAAGATACATAATCTTTTTGTTACTGTAGTCTCGGTTTGAGTTTGCTGCTCCATGTCCCCCCCAAAAAAGTCTTCTTTTGATTTACATCTGCTCTGTGGGACAACCTAGAGCTGCCTATCATTGCATATGCATTAATATAAGAAGGATTAACTGTTCACATGCCCTTTAAATACCCAGGACTTTATATAAAGTCATGGAAAATAAGCACCATGTTTTATCATTCTCTTTGAGAAGATAGAACACCTCTTAGTGTGTAAATAAACTTTTATATTAGTAAAATGAGATTAATAGCACTCATGGTAAAATGGAAGAATGCACTTTCAAGTAAATGTTGCTTCTGTTGGTCCAACTGGAGTTGGCTGATTCTTATCAGCTTCATCATTGACCTTTGTTATCTGTTAAATAGCAAGCAGACACATATGTTTGTTCTCTTCTGGATTAGTTGTACTGTACGCATTATGGCACATCATTTTCAGTTTCTGGGCAATAATTAGCAGTACTTAATCACTCACTGTGTCAGGTGCTCTCACCAACCTTTTTAACATTTTGTTCTGCATGATTAAACCCCTCTCTTTTAATAGAGAAAAATGCCATCGTTGATATGGTACTCAAATATAATTTAGGAGATTATTGAATGTGTCAGTAAATTATTGCTTTTTTTTACAGGTAAGCTGAAATAAGGTTCCCATCTCTTTTTCCCATTGGCTTTTATGCTTTTATTTTCCTGTCCTTTCACCCTCACCCATCCCACTCTTACCCATCTTTATAGCCAGCAAAATTATTGTATTGTAGCTGATGTGTTCTTGCCTGCCATGAGAGCACAAAATCTACTCCTGCAACCAGGCTCATGAATCATACTAAAGTTTTTCACATGCTTTTTGAGTGAAGTGAATATTAACCTGGCAGCTATTTTCCACACAGATCATAATGCTGGTACTTAGCTGTTGGCACTGTTGTAACAAGCCTGAAACAAGCCTTCAGTTGTTTGGACTGCAATGAAACAAACAGACTTTGTCCTTTGGAAGTGCATTTAAAATTTCAGACACATGAAAAAGAAAATCCTAAATTGTATGCTATACTTGATGCTTTTCACAACTTGGAAAATTATGTATATAAGCTCATGTATATCCATTGCTCCTTTAGTGTAGAATAAACATAAATCAGCACTAGATTGGTGGTATTAAATGACTAATTTTGGAGAAAATAAAATAGTGAAATTCAAATTTTAATGCATTTTATTACTTATCATCACTGTCTGTATGTGATGAAGATAAAAGAAACATATTTAATTTGAAAGGGAATGTTGTTGGGAAATCATGTTCTTTGCAGTTTTTTTTTCATGTGGCAGAATGTTTCTGGAACATATTGTTTCTTTAAGGTGACTGCTGAGCATTTGAGCCCTTGCTCTGTTTTACACCGTTAAGTTTTCTGTGGCTAAAGGCTGCAGAGGAAGACCTGCTGAGAATCTGCTGTCTCTTTCAGATATCGCTCAACCTTTTCTAGCCCTTACAAAGACCAGGGCCACAAATGACTCTGGGAAGAAGTAGCAAACCATACATCTCATCAGAAATTAATGGGGTGGAAAATCAAGACTTTGATGAACATAAGGCCACTATAAATGAAGCATACAATGTAAATGAGTGCAGCTTCTTTGTGAGAAAGATGCAGTAGTGAGCAATTTAACGAGGAACAGACATTGATAGACACCTCCAAGCAATTTACTTTATTTATTTTTGGTTTGCAAAAACAAAACTCACGGTGTAGCAGTGTCCTCTAACAGGGCTTTTCTTGAATATTTTTAAACACACAGCTAAGGGTATTTGCAAGGTGTAGTTTTAATAAATGCCTAAAATGTTTCAGAGTATGTGTATTAATTCAGTTTTCTTGTTTAATTCTTCTTAGGCTAATAGTGTAAAGATCCAAGTATGAAGCTTAAATATTTTAATGCAAACTTTTAACAGTTGTTTTGCTAGAAAGCACTTTATGCAGCAGAACAAAATTCTCTAGTAATCTGTTTTTTAAGATTGCTTTTGATGATCACGCTAAAAATGCACTGAAAACAAGCAAAACCCTTTTGAGAGTAGGAATTGATATAGCAATGATATAACAATTTTCCTCTGAGCATTCAGATTTTTTTAAAGCTAATGTTGTTTTCTATCATTTTATGTGCATGGAAGTTAATTTGATAGTGGCATAAGGATTTTTCTTTGGAGGGGATCTCTGGAATGGAGTAAAGTGACCTGCTAATACTTAGGCCAATTTCAATGAATCACTGTAGGTTCTTCAAAGAAATTCACCTGTATTTACTGCCAGACTTATAATTACTATCACTGACTCCACGTTTCAGAGTAATGAATCTAAAGAATCCTCTTTAACATAATGAGTTTCATATTCTTTGTAACGATGATCACAGTGTTTTAAATCAAATATACAGAATATGTCAATTATGCTGGAGTGTTTATTTATACTCAGTTCGAGAGATCCAAGCCTTTAATTTTGATGTGTTTCAAATCTCTTGTTAATTTTTCTCTTTGCACTTAGCTCTTTTATATGCTGACATTGTGAGTTTCATAGAGACGTTGGAAATGGCCAACAAGCAAGCTAGACAGACAGACATGCCTCAACAAAATACTAGGTTCCAAGTTTCATCTGACAACTTGAGAGTTCTGTCTTTATCTTGATCATTTTTCTGCCCATTTGGGACAGGGACATCAAATATAAATTTATGGAGCAAAGACAAAATCTAATACAAGGTCAAGTTCTCAATGCAATAAAAAGTGTCAGAGCTAGAGTTAAAAGTTAAAATCCAGAGACCTTGCTTCCAGCATGGCTCTTCTGAACTGAGATTTTATAAGTTAAGAGATTTGGGGATTATGTGAATATTCAGAAGGAATTTCTCTCTGATTCTTCAATAGTGTGCAGCATCTTTAAGCTTGAATCTACTATTGCCCGTGTTTTCTAGGTTTGGTGGAACTTTCTCCTTTCCTGTGTCTTCCAATGAAGGGCTCTCTGCCTTGTAATGAACTGAGCCTGGGTATGTCTCCTCTAGAGTCCCAGTTTCCAGTGGTTTAAAATTGTGCAGCACGTTCAGTAGTTTGGAGAAGCCATGACATAAGTAGTGTGAGCGACCGCTTCAGTTGAATTACATTGCAGGATGCATCAAGGAAAAATAAATATACTTCACATGAAAAACGGAAAATAAAAAGTTTTTGTATTCTGGTCTGTGTTGTATTTATGTTTCTTAAATTGGGGTTTTTTACATTACTTTTAATATTATATTTGTTCATATTGTCTTTTTACTGTTGTTAGCCGCCCCGAGTCTGCGGAGAGGGGCGGCATACAAATCTAATTAATAAACAAATAAAATAATAAATAAATGTTCATTTGTATTTATAAATAAAAGTAGTTGATCCCTTTTTATTATGACTGAAGAGCTCATGAATGTTTATATATTGTCAAATATCATTTTAATCATAAGGTATATCGAAGTGTTCAAGTATTATGCCGCCAAGCATGGGGGGATTAACTTCTCCCTACCTTCTGATTCAAGCATTTGTGAATGGTGTGATTGTGCTGACATGTCTGTTTTTTAGTAATTATGGGTTTTAATTTTTATTGTATTGCTTTTGCTGTTGTGAGCTGCTCCGAGTCCTTGGAGAGGGGCGGCATACAAATCTAATAAATAATTTAATTTAATAATAATAAAATAATAATTGTGCCTCCAAATTAATGTGAAGTGTGCAGGTTTCCACACTGAGGAAAGATGTCCAAAATTTTCCTTCATGCTATGCTTTAGTCTAATTATGTTAATTACTATGCCAACCATCTTGCTGTTCAACTCTCAACTTTTTTGAAACTATTGATTGTTCTAACATCTTATGAATGTTTATGGTAATGTCACATGTGCAGGCCCATCATGCATAAAGCCCTTTTCAATATTTCATTGTTTTTCAGAGTACTCAGCTGGCCTTAGAACATCTGGAATCGGCTCCTGACAAACTGAATGTTCCTGAAAATTGTGGAGATTTGGCGGTAAGAATATTTTGTGATCTCTTTCACTTGTAAAACATTTTACAACATTCTCTACAATAGGGGAAAGTATATTTAAGGCATGACATCTAAAACACAATAATATTACAGCTCTGTTTTTGAGGGTCACATAGCGTGAAGATGAATAGATTTGTTCTGCAGCAAATTCCTTCTTTACCATTCCTTTACCTGCTCAAAAGGATATTTCTTAAGGAGAGTCCTTCCATCTTGATTTGAATACCACATTGTAATGCTTTGTAATGATGTGGTATATTTAAGATTTAATGAATTTAAAATCTGAAAATAATCCTTTCTTGATCCCAGCTAGCAAATTAAATAGGAAAGCAGTTGGAATATCATTGTTTGTTCATTAGACTGAATAAAACTGGCATTATATGACAGGATTATAATAATGTCAGTTATTTAAAATGCAGACTAAGTACTGTATATCTGACTGTACTTACTTACTTACTTACTTACTTACTTACTTACTTACTTACTTACTTACTTACTTACTTACTTACTTATTTATTTAAGTTTATTCTCCATCATGGGTGGAACCAGCATTCAGGATGGGTTGTCCTCATCCAGTCAGAATGAAGACCGAGTCTTTTACTTTTTGCTAGATCTGCCCTCCTGAGCACTCGGTCTTCAGACTGGATGGATGTGGCTACCTTTCTACCCCTTCCTGAATTGCTTTTTCCAACCTCTTTTGGCTGGTTTTCTGCTTCATCTGAATTGATTTCAACCATGAGTTTCAGACAGAAAAATGACAGTTGCCATTTTGGGTGCTTGGCAGCTGAGTTATTGTTCCTGCTGTGGCAGGGGCTTCTCTGCCCCCCCTCCATATGACATTGACTGCAAATGGTTTGCCCTAGTCTGTTACTACAGCCTTCAGACATTGGCAGCTTACAGGAGGGAGCGGCATGGTCTCTGGAGCTTTCAAACGAGCATCTTTTACTACAGCAACTGGGTGCGCTGCTTGTCCATCTAAAAAGTTGTGCCTGAGGGGGGATCACCATAAGGGAGACCTATGAAACCTTCTTCCTCAAACCCCTTATCAAATCACTAACAGTTGCCGCTGGGGGTTTGCTGCCAAAGAGCAGAAATTTGCCTATGACTAACAGCCTCACGGAGGGGATTGGCACAGTCACTAGAGCCTGTGCTCGCGTTGCATCTTTCATCTGAATCTCACCACCTGTTCCTGGACTGCCTTTGAGACTCCAGAGCTGTCCCGAGGTCTGTTTTTGGCTTGCCCTGGTCAGCACCTCTAGCTAATTGGCTCTTCCACAGTCTGCCATTTCTGGCCATCCGTTAAAGTGGCCATTTTGTCTCCTCTCTGTAAGTCCTTCAAAATGGTCAGTGATGCTGTACTGAAGTTGCAAATGCCTCTATAAAACAAACCGCCATGTCCCTGAGGAAGACCAACTTGACCCCTCTTCTTAAGTGGTGGCAGGGCCCTCCAATTCATCTTGGGGCTCCACAGATTCTGAAAGGGTGGAACGGCACAGGGACAAAGTCCTAAATAAAATAAGCAGCACTGCTTTGGCTCAGGACCAGGGCCTTTCCCAGGATCTGGCTGCATCCTCTCGATACATAGAGGCTGTAGAAGCCCTTCCCCTGTGGAGGTACATCTGGCTCTGCGTGACGTGGTTCCAATCGCCAGGGCCAATGCCAATATTTGGGAGTCAGCAGACTTCCCTAGGCCCTCCCACCTGGCAACCGCAAGGTTCCCCAGTGCCCTGGGGACCAGGCTTGGCCCTTCCAGCTGGGGGTCTCCTCTGCAGGGATTCCAACCCAGTTGGACACCCCCCTCTACAAATGCTCATGGTGGCTGCTGTTCAACTGGGTCTGGCCACATGCCTTCAGTCTTGGAGTAGTCCTTCGCAGATGCCGGGCACATGTACCACCCCAGGACTGGGGTCCCTGCCAGACATCAGAGCCCATACTATTACTCCGATATGTCGGAAGAGGACATCACTTCTCCTCCCGCAACAAAATACCTTATTCCACTAGACTTGAAATTCTGAAATTAGACAATTTACAACTACGTCGCCTCCAAACTGATCTAACCATAGTTCACAAAATCATATACCAAAATGATTTCCTGTTAATGATTACTTCACCTTCAACCACAACAACTCAAGAGGAGGAACATATCCTTCCTCCTATGTATACTGATACTGTTACAATTAGATTAAGATTTGATATGAATGATTATCTTTTCTTTCCTGCCTGGGATATAAAGAGAAGTAAATTTGGAAAATTCTTTTTTTAAGGGCAGCTTCAATAAAATGTGTGTCTTTAAAAAAAAGTAAGAATGAGTTTAAGAATATAAGAAATGGATTGTAGCACGACGGCACAGTTTTGGTAGATACCTGTAAACGGCAAATAGCCATGAGAAATTGAGATAGCTAATAGTACTTTGAATTCAAATCATATCTGAAATCTGGATGATAGGATTTGAAAGGAGGTAGCACAGGATGAATATGTACCACAATAAATTGGATAAATAATTAGGGAATTTGGATTAAGAATTTGGCATTTGATATTATATTGTATTGTATTTTAATTTGAGGTATGTGAATTTGAATCTCTGTAAAGTGTGGAAAACAATACAAATTTATACCCCACCCCACCCAAAAAACCCCACAACAACATATGAGCAAATTCAAACCAAATTTATACCGCTCCAAATTAGACTACAGAAAATATGACTTCGGGAATAGAGGGATCAATGCCTGGAATTCACTACCTGAATTCTTCCCCCAACCCCAAAAACTTCAGCCTTAGATTGTCTACAGTTGACCTTTCCCTTTTCTAAGAGGTCTATAAGGGGCATGCACCATTGTGCCTACCGTCCCTGTCCTACTGTCCTATTGCCTTTTTTATCATTCTCTGTTATGTTTATATAAACTACTATCCTATACTTGGTTAGCAAAAATAAATTAATTAAATAAATAAATAAAAAATTGAGTCTCCCCTGATTGACTGGGATGAGGGGGAATACAAACTGTCAGAAGATGAGGGCATAACGCAAGACCAACAGGTCTCCACAGCTCTTTTTCCTCCAGGACTCTTTAAATCCCTGCTTTTTAAGGCCTGCATGGTGATGGGTTTGGATCCAGTCCTGCCTCCTTTACTCGTTAAGCTGAGTAAAACTAGCATTACATCACAGGATTATAATCATGTCAGATATTTAAAATGCAGACTAAGTACTGTATATCTGACTTTGTTTGTTTGTTTGTTTGTTCGTTCGTTCGTTCGTTCGTTTGTTCGTTCATTCATTCATTCAATCATTTATTTATTTAAGTTTTTTCTCACCTAAAACAACTCTGCATCATTTACACTTTGCCTGTTATATAACCTAGACTGAAATGCATCATATGAATAAGAACACTTCCATCCAAAAGAACCACACCCATAATATCATACTCGATACTCTTTTTCATCTTCTGACACCAGCATCAGGATCTGTTTAATTATCCTAACGTTTTTCAAAAATTCTTCAGACGAGTCAGATCTTAATTGCTTTCTAAAATTGTAAGAATTGTTAATTGCCCTTAACTCCAGGCTCTGTGCTGTTCCACAGAAGATAGGTATAAAGATCAATTGCACCTGGAGTTTTAGTAGCAAAAGCAGTTTACAGAGTCAGCATATTTACAGACCTCGGAAAGAGGGAAGGCTGAGTCAACCTTGAGCCGGTGAGACTTGAACTGCCAAACTGCAGCCAGCCAGCAGTCAGCAGAAGTAGCACGCAGTTCTGCATTCTCACCATGGAGGCTGGAAGTGGGGATTGGGTTCAGATCTACAATGTCCATTTTCTTAAGAGTTGTCTGTCACTCACAATATATTTGTTGCTCACCACCATAATGCTTCCATTGCCCCATTTATTCTTCACCCCTGTTTTTTACACATACCCCAAAGTATTCACACTATTTATCTCTCTGCTTCACTAAACCTATATAAACACTGGGCTCTATCTAACAAAATGAAATTCAATACTGAAAAAAGTAAGGTTCTACATTTAGGCAAGAAAAACAAAATGCACAGGGATGGTATATGTGGTACCTTGCTCAAGAGTGGTAACTGTGAGAGGGATCTTGGAGTCCTAGTGGACAACCATTTAAATATGAGCTAGAAGTGTGCAGCAGCTGCCAAAAAAAGCCAACAGTTCAAGGCTGCATTAACAGAGGGATAGAATCAAGATCATGCAAAGTGTTAATGCCATTTTATAATGCCGTGGTAAGGCCACACTTGGAATATTGCATTCAGTTTTGGTCGCCATGAGTTAAAAAGGGTGTTGAGACTCTAGAAAGAGTGCAGAGAAGAGCAACAAAGATGATTAGAAGACTCGAGGTTAAAACATATGAAGAACTGTTGCAGGAACTGGGTATGTCAAGTTTCATGAAAAGAAAGACTAGGGGAAACATAATAGCAGCGTTCCAATATCTCAGGAGTTTCCACAGAGAAGAGGGAGTCAAAGTATTCTCCAAAGTACCTGACTGTAGAACAAGAAGCAATGGGTGGAAACTAAACAAGGAGAGAAGCAACTTAGAACTAAGGAGAAATTTCCTGATAGTTAGAACAATTAATCAGTGGAGCAGCTTGCCTCCAGAAGTTGTGAATGCTCCAACACTGGAAGTTTTTGAGAAGAAGTTGGATAATTATTTCTCTGAAGTGGTATAGGGCTTCCTGCCTGAGCAGGCGGTTGAACCAAAAGACCTCTAAGGTCCCTTCCAGCTCTGTTGTTGTTGTTGTTGTTGTTGTTGCCCTTCCAGCTCTGTTGTTGTTGTTGTTGTTGTTGTTGTTGTTGTTGTTGTTATTATTATTATTATTATTATTATTATTATATTTACATTCTGGTTGTTTTTTATTTAACCATTTGGCAGCCATCATACATTTCAAACACCTGACTGAACTCCACCTCCCCTCCCCAACAATCACAGTTAATTTTTCAGTCTTTCCATCCAAGCCCAATATGGCATCTGCAAGAACTGGGACTCCGACTGAACTCAATCACATTTTTGGCCCTGCTTCTACTACCCCTACTGACCAGAATATCCCCAAATCCCACCATGTTGTCCCAGTTAACCCTCAGACCATTCTGTTCTCCTTCTCCTATACCCATGATGGTGAACCTATGGCACATGTTCCACAGGTGGCATGCAGAGCTCTCTTTGGGGGCACATGAGCTGTCATCCCAGCTCAGCTCCACTGTGCATGCATGCGCCTTCTGCCAGCCAGTTGGTTTTTGAATCTCTGCCACACATGCACAGGGTGGGGCACATGTGGGACAGGTGTGCATGCGCCGGAGGCACATACAAAGGGTTTGCGTGAGCATGCATGGGGCAGGGTACACCAGAATGCACATGCGTTGCATTATGGGAGTGTGCACACGCTTTCAGCACTCGGCAACAAAAAGGTTAGCTATCACTGTCCTATACAATTACCATTTCCCCAAAAGGGAAAATGTTTTCTCAGGCAAGATGCAGAATATTTCCTTTTTAGCAAGCCATGGAGATTTGGACTGATTTTCAGTAGCAAAACACAACTGACATTCATAGAAACCAGGGAATAGAACTGTAGATAAAAACTTTCCATTCCTGCTGATACCAGGTTATTCCTCTAAAGCTTAACTATCATGGAAAAGCATGAACTGGCAATGTCTCTTGGGACCTGTAATCTGTCCAGTGCAGAAATTGTCATTTCCAAATCCATCCTAGATTGTCCTGCTCAGTCTTGGCATTGTTCTTTGGTAGTACTATAGACAAGCAATTTGGAGTGACTGAATGCAGAGATGGTATTTTGGGAAGCCAGACTGCATATGTTCAAAAGGTGACTGTGTATGGATTCTGGTAGTCATAAGGCAGTCATTTATCAGATTTATACTAACTTGATAGGATGCTTTCCATCATTCTGCTAAAACCTTTGTAAATATCGTAGCATTATTGCAAATATATCAGAAATGGCAACAAAACCAATTTTATGGATTTTTAATTTTAATTTTGTTTTAAATAGATAGGGCAGCGAGCCTGACTAAAATCTTTGTAAGTATCATAGCCATTATTGCAAATAAATAGCCCAGAGGCAGAAGCAATCCGGCTTTGTGTGAATTTTTAATTTTATTTTTTTGTAATAGATAGGACAGGGAGCCTAGCCAGCACCAAAAGAGGTTTCTGATGGAAATTATACCAATCAAAGAGGCCTTGTCAAATAGTTCTTGCTAAAATTACAAACCTTTTATTAAAATATACTTTTAGAGATATATCCCATGTAATATTTGCCGATACAGTATTAAGCATTTGAGTATGTTATTGAAAGTTAGAACTCCTTTTCTCAAAACAATAGTAAAATCTAGCAAAGATCGTCAAACATTATACAGCCAGTTTGGTCTAGTGGTTAAGGGACCAGGCTAGAAACC
Source organism: Erythrolamprus reginae (assembly GCF_031021105.1). Lineage (NCBI taxonomy): Eukaryota > Metazoa > Chordata > Lepidosauria > Squamata > Dipsadidae > Erythrolamprus > Erythrolamprus reginae. The sequence continues at coordinate 63,855,925 of NC_091950.1, forward strand.
AGAAAACCATGAGTGTTAATCTGCCTTAGATATGAAAGTCGGCTGGGTGACTTTGAGTCAGTCATTCTTTCTCTCAGCCCAATTCTACTCACAGGGTTGTTGTGGGGAAAATAGGAAAGGAAGGAGTATTAAGTACCGTATGTTCTCTGCCTTGTTATATATATAAATAATAAAGGCAAACTTGAAAAAAAACCTCTACAAAATCTAATTATTTTGAGGTTCAATGGGTCCTGGATAGATACAGCCTATTTTTTTAAAATCTCAGAATGATCCTTTCACACACACAAACCTTTTTGTTTTTACATTTGTGAGATAATTATTTCACTCACTTGAAAATTTTCTGATTTCAGAATTCTCAGAAAGAAATTATTGAAAAAAGGTACAATAAATACAAGCAACTTGTGGGCTCATTACAGCAGCATCTGGAAGATTTAAAACACAAACTTGAAAGCTTCCAAGTAAGTTTGTTTTCTCGTCAACGTTTATCTTCTCTGTCTATCTATATAGTTAATTCAAAAAAATAGCTCTAATTGCTGGATAGTGCATAATCACAGTAGCAACATGCCAATTTTAAGAATTGTCTAAAAAGATGTCAATTTACATTGCAGGGTCAAACCAAAGATTTCGAAATGTTAATGTTCTGTCTCTAATGGTAACTTAATAAGTTACGGTAATAGTTGGGGCATAATGAAACTATTAGTCATTGGAAGAATAGAAGGACTACGAGAAGGCCAGAGCAAAGTTTTTAAAAAGTTAGAGCCCAATAAGAATTTGGCAAATTCACAGCCAGATTTGCAATCATTGTCACATTGGTCCTAATGCGTGGTATTCAGAACTTTCAACCTCTGCACTGGAAATTTACTCTCCCCACTCCTTTCTCTTTCTCTCTCACAGTCAATATAGACTGATGGGATGACTTATATCAGGCCCTAAAATGGGAAAGTACTGTTTCAGGCAGCATATATATGCAAGTATGTATGCTAAGAGGAAGTACAGTGGTACCTCAAGATACGAACCCCTCGTCTTACGAACAACTCGTGATACGAACCCAGGGTTCAGAAAAATTTTGCCTCTTCTTACGAACTTTTTTCGAGTTACGAACTGGCATTCGGAGACTGCTGGGAAGCCGCGCGGCTGTTTTAAAAGGTGACAGCCGGGCGGCGGGGCTTCCCAGAAGCCTCCCGAACGCTGGTTCGTAACTCGAACAAAGTTCGTAAGAAGAGGCAAAATTTTGCTGAACCCCGGGTTCGGTTCGGGAGGTTGCTGGGAAGCCCCCCAGGCCGGCTGCGACCTTTTAAAACATCCGCGCCGCTTCGCAGCTGTCTCCCGAAAGTTCGGCTTTAGTGTTCGGCTTCAGGAGACAGCTGCGAAGCAGCGCGGGTGTTTTAAAAGGTCGCAGCCGGCCTGGGGGGCTTGCCAGCACTCCCCGAACCCCGAATCCAGGTTCAGGGGGGTGCTGGCAAGCCCTCCAGGCCGGCTGCGACCTTTTAAAACACCCGCGCCGCTTCGCAGCTGTCTCCCGAAGCCGAACGCGGAAGTTCGGCTTTAGCGTTCGGCTTCAGGAGACAGCTGCGAAGCGGCGCGGGTGTTTTAAAAGGTCGCAGCCGGCCTGGGGGGCTTGCCAGCACCCCCCCGAACCCCGAACCCGGGTTTGGAGGGGTGCTGGCAAGCCCCCCAGGCCGGCTGCGACCTTTTAAAACACCCGCGCCGCTTCACAGCTGTCTCCTGAAGCCGAACGCTAAAGCCAAACTTCCGCGTTCGGCTTCAGGAGACAGCTGCGAAGCGGCGCGGGTGTTTTAAAAGGTCGCAGCCGGCCTGGGGGGCTTGCCAGCACCCCCCTGAACCCGGGTTCGGGGTTCGGGGGGGGTGCTGGCAAGCCCCCCAGGCCGGCTGCGACCTTTTAAAATACCCGCGCCGCTTCGCAGCTGTCTCCTGAAGCCGAACGCTAAAGACGAACTTCCGCGTTCGGCTTCGGGAGACAGCTGCGAAGCGGCGCGGGTGTTTTAAAAGGTCGCAGCCGGCCTGGGGGGCTTCCCAGCACCCCCCCCGAACCCAGGTTCGAGGTTCGGGGGGGTGCTGGCAAACCCCCCAGGCCGGCTGTCACCTTTTAAAACAGCCGCGCGGCTTCTCAGCAGTCGCCGAAAGCTGTTTTTTTGCGGGGGGTTTTTTGGTTGCACGGATTAATTGACTTTACATTGTTTCCTATGGGAAACAACTTTTCGTCTTACGAACCTTTCGTCTTACGAACCTCCTCCTTGCACCAATTAAGTTCGTATCATGAGGTATTACTGTATTAGAATGTTTTAATTTTAGAAATCTTCATGATTTAAAATGGACGATTTTTTTTTTGTTAATATAGAAACATAGAAGATTGACGGCAGAAAAAGACCTCACGGTCCATCTAGTCTGCCCTTATACTATTTCTTGTATTTTATAAATGTAAATATAAATGTTGATAGTTTATAAATATTGTTACATATACATGTAACATGCAAATATGTAATATTTGCATTTATATGTAAATATAACTGCTTATTATTTCAACAGGAAAAAAGATAAAGCAGTAATGGTTACATTGATTGTTCTGTTCAAAGAGGAGAATATATTTATCTTTTCTGTTTGGATATCACTTCTGGATTTTTTGTTTGTGATAAAAAAAATGAAACATGGACTTTGGTTTTGCTGATTAGATAGATTTATTGTTATAGAGATGGCTAGTTATATACTAATTTGTAAAAGTAAAAAGTTGAGGTGGTAATGTTATCTTGCACTGTGCTAAAAAGAGTTGGAAGTCAATGCCCTTTTATTCCTTTGTACCTAATATTTTCTCACCCCCTTTCTTTTTTCTTGCCTGAATTTCCCATTTTATTTTTATTTGTAATTTTATACATTGATAAAACAACAAAAGTTATACGGAAAGGATAAGTTCTTTATTTTTTAATGCTCTACTTGTGAAAGGTTTATTTTCTTCTAAATTAAAGTCCCACTATATTGGAATAATTCAGCAAAAGGATTTCATTCACATTTAAACAGCGAAGGAATTAAGAAAGCTCAGAAAGTCTGGCTCCATATTAGGTCAGGGTCAGGTCAGGTCTTGCCCATCATTAGAAACTACACCACTACCTCATTTAGACACACATACAATATATATATACGCCCCATGTTTGCCAAGTCCTTCTCTGTTAGTGGAAAAAAGTCAAAAGCCTATTATCTATTTTTAGGATAATGCACTGGGAGCTTTTAAATTATCAAAGGTGGAAGATCAGATTAAGCTATTAGCATGGAGACGGTATTAATAGAGTGTCAAGCATTTAGCTCTTAAACGTTTTTGTTTTCTTTCTGGTCTGAAATAAATCCATTGTATCTATTTATTTATTTGGAAATGCTTATTTCATGCTGCAACAAAGTAGATAATTCACGGGATGCCACTTTGCAAGTTTAAGGACTTTGCGTGGGAACAACATAGAGGCCAATTCCTGTTTATGTGCATTTTAGCAAGAAGGGACAGAGCTCCCAGCAGCAAATACAGAAGATGACCTTTCCCAGAAGTCTAAATGTTGTTGACAAAGACACGCAATCTGGATGGAAATTATATGTAATGGTAACTACTAGATTTACATTCTGAACACTGAAACCGGATTTTGCCAGTTTAAAATAGTACTCTCGCAGTTATATAACCTGGCTTGCGGTTATTTTGAATCACAAAAAATAAAATGGAATATAATCAACATCAATCTTTTTCACATGAAAAAACTTCTTCTCTTTCACAGGATAAGAAGGCCAATACTGATGTTTCCATCTGGCAAAGCAGCACTAGTTTTATGACCAGCTCCTTGCTTTCTAAATCTGAATGTAAGAATTGAGATTTCATTAAGAATCCTTGTAAACTTTTCAGTGAAATGACCAGTAATTTGTTTTGGGAAACCAAAAGCTTTCCCTTTGGTGCACTGAATCCCTTCCTTTCTTTGGTTACCGCAATGAGAATATAATTCAAGTTCCACAAATGCATAGAGGTTTTTCAGCAATTAAAGTATGTAGACGTTTCTCAGTCCTAATTGAAAGAAAGAAGTCATTGGAAACTACCTGGTGTCCTTGCATTTATATAAATCATGTTTTTTTTCTTGGATATATTGTCTAAAACATTGTCTAAAAAATAAAATTTCATTTTATGATTGTACATCCAGGGCTACCCTCTTGGTTTATTTCCATTTGATCAAAATAGATAGAATACTTCTATGAGAGAATTTTAAACAACAAGAGTCTTGCCAACTGTCCATATCCAAAGGCAAGTGGAGTTTCTGGTTTTTCTTTGAAGACATTTCACTTCTCATCCAAGAAGCTTCTTCATCTCTGAATCTGAAGAAGCTTCTTAGATGAGAAGTGAAACATCTTCAAAGAAAAACCAGGAAGTCCACTTGCCTCTTGAAAAAGCACTATCCACAACACGGATGACTGAGAATCTCCATAGACATTTAGTGATGTCATTATCAAAGTTTTCCAAGACCATCAGTATCAAAAATATTTATTTAAAATTCTAGGGGAAAATAATAAATAAACACTTTGAATAAACACTTTGATGAAAAGCTTGTACAAAACATGGTTCGGTCTTGGTAAATAAATACTGAATGTAAGACTTGTTTTCGGTAGTTCATATTAAAATAATCAATAATTTATTTTTAATCCCATGAGATCTTGCTGAATTTCTGTGCAGTCCATCTCTAATATCATGTATGTGCAGTGAAGGGATTCCAGAAGAATTCATGCAATAGTTGTTTTTAAATCTGTGTCGTTTAATCGTTGCCTGCCATGTCACGCAATTGATTAAATCCATATTTCTCTATCAAGAGTATTGTTTAGTATAAAAATATAGCTTCTATCTGATGTTGGCTATTTTAAAATAAAATAACATCAAATTGTTATTAAGTTTTAGGCACCCCCTCAAAACTACTTCAGGAAGCAACATGGTCTTATTTCTGAAAAACCATGGAAAGTAGTCTTTCAGAAGAGGTGAAGTGAATTAATTACCAGACTTTGCCTAGGTTTGGAGCACTTCACTACAGGAGAACTCTGAGAGGAGGTTTCTTCAAATTTTGTAGAAGGCTGAGCATTTCAGACTGGGCAGCTGCGGTATTGTATGTCCAAGATAGCTGTAGTGGGCAGCTACAGTGAATGCTCCAAGCTACAGTAGAATATTACGTATTAAAGTATTAAAGCTGTCCAGCCTGGATCCTCATTCTGACCACTTGCAAAAGATGGATGAGCAGTGTAGGAGGTTCCTAGCTGAGTGGCACGTTGTTTATGCTTCTAAACAATCTTCCAGACTGAGTTATTCACATTCTGAAGTTAACCAACTTAAAGCCTCTTGGCACTTGCCAAAATATTCCAGGTTTGATAGGTCACACTTGCAGGGTGAATTGCAAGTAATCCAAAACTTCCCAAACTTGAAGCTTTGGGAAATGCCCGAGGAGGATTGAAGTGAGCTTTGTCCTGCATGCAGCACAGGTTCAAAATGATTCAAAGTCACCTAGGATCCTTTGCTGAGGCCAATTGGGTCATCTTTTTTGCTTTAGAAAAACAAATCAAGTAATCTCCAAAATCTGACTTAATCAAAGCAAATCTAGACGATTTCATACAAAATGGCTAACACAGTGATTGAATCCTTTAACATCATCCCATGGTAGCAGCATATAACTCTTCTGGAAGAAATATAAGGCAAAAGGGATGGAACAATGCAAATGAAACTGGCAACAATCTCCTTTACCAAATTTTTGATCAGAGGAACTGGAGAGATGAATGCTTCTTTTTTTTTTCCTGAAGAAAGAGAAAAACAACAATTTCTTAAGGGCAAGCAATTCATTTAAGAAGTGAGTGTAGCACTGAGAACATCCTACGGGAGGAATATTCTCATGAGGTTTACCCTTGGGATTTAATGTAAGCATAAGAAGCCAGACAGACTATGAAAAGCAAAATCTTCTCACATATTCTTTGCCTACCTACGTTACCAGAACATAGAGGGTGCATTGCTTATACAGGATTGTATTTGTTTTCATATTAAGGGGGCTAGAGAATGCTAGCATAGAGAAAATGAGCCAAACGGAAATGTGCAGATTGCATGCACATGATTTTATTTCTGCTTATTAAATCCCATCCCCCCGATTCCAAAAAATAAATGAAATGATTACAGCAATCATTTTCTGTTATTACACACTGTTTCAGCAATAAAATCAGTAGTAATTCTTTGAGTGAGAAATCTTGTTGAAGGGATACATCTAATTAACACAAAATCAAACGACTGAGTCTCCAGATTTTCTGGTCCAGAGCTCAGGGTTAAATTTCTCTGCTCCACGGCTAACAATGCAGCCGTAGCTTAATAATAGTCATAAGTTCAGCAACAAATCATATGGTTTACATGAAGGGCCAGATGCAATCCCCAGATTCTGAAAGAAATCCCAGAAAGCTGATGCTAGTCAATGTATATTACACTGAAGTAGATGGCATAAGGTAGTTTCCTATATTTCAATGAATTATTTGGCCATCACACAGTTCTTGCTAGAAGAGATGAAAAAGGACTGTGTAACTCCTTGGCAATCCAAGCAGTTAATGACATCTATTCCTCTTCTGCTGTACTACACAGATTTTGTTTGAAAGCAGGTCTCTAAAGGCCAAATATGTCATGGTTTACAATTTTCAGCTTTTACAACACGCAGGAAACCTGTTAAAAAGAATTTAGAAGTGCTGATTAATTGCCAGCGGTACTTTCTACTTACTTGCAGTATCCCACTATATCATGAACCACTTTTATACCTTTATAAACACTCAAATGAATAAAATAACCACAGAATACTACTTAGTGTTATATTTAAAAGGGTAACACCAGAAAGGTTATTCATTCCATTGCAAGATCTCTATGCACTGGACTGCACTGCACTATTAATGCTCAATGGGAGTGAATTCAAGGGATGAAACTTGTTTTGAATGACTTACTGAAAATTAACCTCTAAATTGAACATGGCACTTATTTGATGGTTCTATTTTAATGTAGGGCTGTTTTTTCCCAATCATTCTGCATAATTTTTCCTTTGTATCATGACAAATATATGTCAAATGTATTTCATGACCTATGTAATGCCTTTTTTTTCTAACAGAAACTTCCATCTGCTTGAATTATTAATGCTGAATATGACTTCACATCTTGTTCTTAACAACTGGAAACCCAAAGGTGCTTTTTCAAAAGGCAGATGGACCTTTTGTTTTTCTTTGAAGACATTTCGCTTCTCATCCAAGAAGTTCCACCATTCAGTCAGAACTGAAGAAGCTTCTTGGATGCGAAGTGAAATATCTTCAAGGAAAAACTAAGAAAGTCCAGTTGCATTTTGAAAAAGCACCTTTGGGACAATCATAGACATTTAACATTTCTAAAATTCTGCATCTTGCTTATATGGTATTATTTTTTAATGCCAAACTTTGTGAACATTGTAATAATGAAGGACAAGGAATGTAAGACTCTTACGTTCACTACCTAACTGCGATCATAGATTTTGCTGGCATCTTCTAATCCTCCATTGGTAGACATAGAATATGCTACCATTGGAGGATTAGTAGATGCCTGAAATTATTTAGGGAGACTTCTCTGTTCAATTATCTTTAAACAATTGGTGCACGAGAGTCTTCCAGACACACATACATTTATTATTTTATTATTTGTTCACCTTTATTGTTATACTTTTCAAAACCAACCAAATTATTACCGTAATTGAGGAAGGGGAATGCAAACCAAGACTGAAGATAGTTTAGCTTTGATTAGCTGATAGACTGGTTTCTGTGAAGTTTCTGAAAGATGCTCTAATTAATTCATGAGCTATGAGATGACAATTGCCTTTTGAGGGGGGGCGATAAAGCTGTACCTTGAATATTAATGTTTAAAAGTCTCTTGTTTGACTAAATATAATTTTTCAAAGATGAAATCCTAATATTATCAAATTCCCCAAAGAAATATGAAAAACCATATAGTATAGATATTCCCTAGTTCAGAGATCCCCAACATTTTGGACCTCAGGGACCACTAAATTCATAATTTTTAATCCTATAGATCCATATAACCATATTATATGCCTAATGACTGGGTGGGTGGCCATGGCTAGGTGATAATGTGACTGTGTGGGCGAGGTCAACTTGATGTCACTCACGTCGAGGGGCATTTCGCCAGCCTCTACTTGCCCTTTCTCTCCCAACCTCTCCTCACCTGCCCACCCAGGTTTCTTAGTGCCCCAATAGGAAGCAGTTGTTGGAGCTAAGCAACCACCATGAGAAAGAGTTGGCAAAACAGCTGGCTCAGTTCTAAATGGATCTGACCAAAAAGGAAGCTCATCAGAAGCTCCTCACTGAAGACTGTGTACATAGATTTTCCAAGCAGAGAGAAGGCCTAAGGGAGTGCAAGACCAGGTACCGGCACCTGGAGGTTCAGCTGGCTGAGATGATGCAGTCCCACTGGAATGAGGGTCTTCGGCACCAGCGGCACTTTCCTCCAGCCTTCGCCCAAAACCACACACCAGGAGGCTGAAGCAGACCCAAGTCAGAATTTCTTCCCCCCCTGCGACCTGCATGAAAAGATCCCGAAGGGAGAGAGACTGTGCAGCAACACAAGCATTCATTCATGTTTCTGGCCCAGGGGTTTTAGTTTGAGGATCCCTGATTTAGTGCAATCTAAAAAATGCAAATAATTTTTCTGCAGACCACCAAAATTTTCTTGCAGCCCACCAGCAGTCCATAGACCACCAATTGGTGACCGTTGCCCTAGTTTAGGATTATGGCTTATAAGCATCTACAACAATGGCTAAAATCACACATTCAATTAATCGTAGTTTGGCTTTGGTTTATTAAATAACCTACAGTTTATTAGGTATTCTGACACAAACTATAATATATTGTATCTTATTAAAGTAAAGCAAATACATTTGCTGCAAACTATACTCAAAATATTGGATCTCACACATTAGGGAAGGACTTTCAAAATGACACTTTTTCAGACTTGATTCTTTTGAGTTGATATTGCTTGTGATCAGAGATGGAGTTAGTGATCTTTTTTTTTTTTGAAACTCCAAAATGGAGAAAGAGAGGTTTAACTTGAGAGTCTTTGCTCAGATTCATAGTTCTGCTGACAGCACAGTGAAAATTAAATAGATCCCCTGTTCCACAGTACTGTATCTTTACTTCTTGTGTATCTTTGTATGCCAGAATTTAATCTTTATACTCACCACTGGGTATATTTTATATTCATACCGTCTATTTAAAACATTATTATGGGAGCCAGCCTGACTAAATCATTTTGTAGAAAAGAAGTTTATTTGACAGCATAATTTAGACAAAAAAGGTGCTCATCAGAGACTTAATTTACAGAGGCAGATTTATTTTCAGCTGCCACTTAACAAAGTCTGCCAAAAGGAAAAAGAATGAGCCACTGCCTCTTATCAAGGCGTTGATCTTAAGGAACTATTTATAATGACCACTGGACTTTCCTTTAGTTTTAGATTACAAACTGATTAGCATCTGCAGATGCTTTGCATTAGTGTAAATGTATCTCTTTCCTGTTTGTACAGTTTTTATCTTTTCAGTGAATTGGCAAACCTTTTCCCAGAAGCCATTTTGTTCCAAGATTTAACTCTACTGTATATACATGTAGTTATAACCCAATACCTTCACAATCTGGATCTGAGATCTTCAAAATCTTTGTGAAACCAAGGCGCAGCAACTAGGTTCATGGCATTCAAGTTACGCTGCTCATTCACAGCACATTTATTTTATTTTATTATTTTAAATCCTATACGTGTTATGTTTATAAGTAACTTGATACAGCAAAACATATCCAACATACCATTATTTTTCCCACAACAACCCTCTGAGGTGAGCTGAGCTGAGCTGAGAGAGAGTTATTGTGAGTGTCCAATGGCTGGCTCAGCTGGTTATAGACGTTGAGGAGGATGAACCGGGTCCGTCTGGGTATTCTATGCCTGTGGTTTTTTGCCAGCTGAGAGTGGAGGGGAATTAGAGCCTGGAAGACCACCAGAGACTGTAGAACCCCCCCAGCTATGGTAATGTCTGAATCAGAGAACGAGGGAGACATCGAGGACCCAATATTAGATGCTAGAATTAGAAGAATGAGAGACAAGCACGAATATCTCTATAGATGTGGATTGAGGCATTGAATATCTCTATGTACATTTTGCCATCCCTGTGAGTATAAAAAGGGAAGCTCGTGGAAAGTGTGTGTGGAAGATCAACGTTTATACAATGGAAAGCAAGGACTTGCAGCAGAGACCCAGTCCTAATCTTCCTGGATTCTGAAACCCTGGCTTTGAATGGAGCATAGGCTAGGGGGGACATGATAGCTGTATACAGGTACTTGAGGGGTTGCCACAGAGAGGAGGGGGACACACTGTTTTCCAGGGCACCAGAGGGCCGGATGAGGAACAACAGTTGGAAACTGACCAAGGAAAGATTCAACCTGGACATAAGAAAGAATTTCCTGACAGTGAGAGCGATCAACCAGTGGAATGGCCTGCCAGCGGAGGTTGTGGACTCCCCAACTTTGGACACTTTCAAGAGGAGATTGGACTGCCATTTGGCTGGGGTGATGTAGGATTTCCTGCTCAGGCAGGGGATTAAACTTGATGACCTGTAAGGTCCCTTTCAACTCTAATAATAAATAAAAAAAATAGTGGGTAAACTGTCAGAGCCAAGAATTAATGATTGAGAATTTACAATTCTATTTTGGAGGGCTTTCAGGACTGTGCTGATAACAGCTGAATTGGCCTGGTATTCTGATGATCTCATTGCTGTTTTTATCATGTTTCTTTGTAAAGACAATTTGTATAAGGTTGCCTTCGCATCTGAGTCTTAATTGTGGATTAATTAGTGGTAATTAACTGGCCCGGGCAGAACAAGAGTGACTGGCCCAAAGTCACCTAGTTGTCTTTCATGACTCAGGTGGGACCAGAACTCACGTTTCTAGCCTAATGCCTTAATCACTGGACCAAACTGGCTCTCTATCATAAATCACTACTAATGTAAGCATTAATTACATAGAAGGCTCAGAGCATTTTCATCTCAGTAATCATTTCCTGCTATGCTGAAGTATGTTATAGAGCCTCATGGCGTCACGGCATCGTCATGTGATGCATGAGGACTTTCCCCCTCTTCGCTAAACTGGGCATGTGAAGTTTACATCCATGGGCCAGGAGTTTGACAGCCATGTTCTAGAGGAAGTGGGTCCATACAGAAGATGAACTGTGTTTGTTGGCTCATCTGTATGAACTGAGAGGCTAGTGTCCTATTAAAGTCTTTCCTGTGGTTTACAGTTATATTCCATAGAACCTTATCCATCATTTCACACAATCAATTCAGAAAATCCTATAAGGTTTCCAAATAACCCAAATAAAATTATATTTAATTAAATTGAAAAGCTAACAATTGCGGTATGTCCTTATGCTGATGGTACTGCAACAGTTGGGTGCCACATCTACTCTACTAGGTGTTCTGTCTGGGTGCCCCCAGACTTCAACACCAACTGAAAAAAGCAGCCAGACACGGTGGTAAAAGCAAAGGCACTTTATATTTGGAAAAACAAACACAGAGAAAAACCTGTTCTTCCCAACAGACAGGCTATGAGGCTTCACAGCAGAGTCATGACGGCCAGACAATACAGCAGACTTCTTGCTGGCACACACACCACTGTAGAGAATAAGACCCACGTCTTTCCCCCCAAGGTTTCAGCCTTCAGGGCCACAAGCCAGAGTCAGAAACGCCAAAGATCACAGCCAGGTGCCAGGACTCCCAAAGATAATACTCCACAATACAGGAAGGGTGGGTCTGCCTTTTCAGCCTTTCTGGGGAGAACCACACCCAAACCCAGCTGTTGCCTATTTAGGGCTGGAAATACCTGGCTAATTATCCCCTTCGTTGTGCTGCTCTTCTCTGCCTGAGATCGATGATGGCTTGTGCATTTTCATCCAAGGACTCCAGGCTGCTTGCTGGGGAGAGCTCCACCCCGGGGGACTCAGGCTGTTCTCCCTCTCCCTCGGCCTGATATTCCTCCTCCCCGTCTGCCTGGGCCTCCTCCTCCTGTTCCTCATCCTCCCCCTCTGAGCATGGAGCCGGCAGAGGTTCAGCCGTTCCCTGAGGAACCTCAGACGGAATCACAACACTAGGGAAGCTGGGGGTAGGAAAGAAAAGATGATCAAATTTACCTTTTCTCCAGGGAGGTTAGAGCTAGCATTCAAAGTGAGTTGTCCTTGTCCAATCAGATTGAAGACTGGGCCTGTCAATCAAAGCTGAAGCTCCATCCGCCCTCTTGGGCCCAGCTTAGACTAAGTCCTCAGTGAGGACAGACATGGGTGACATGTCCCAAAAAGAACCTCCATGGTATTATTTTATGAATAAACAAGGCAATAGATCATTTATTCATTCCAAAAGTCCCAAGTACAGGATGAATAAGGAAAAAATATCATTTAAACCAGAGGTCTCCAATCTTGGCATCTTTAAGATCTGTGGTGTGGACTTCAACCCCCAGAATTCTGGGAGTTCTGAGAGTTGAAGTTCACAACTCTGAAAGATGCTAATGTTGGAGACCCTGGTTTAAACCTCTGGAAACATAGCCAAAGTACATCATAAAAAGCTTGATCCAGATAATATACTGCTCAAAAAAATAAAGTGGACATTCAAATAACACATCCTAGATCTAAATGAATGAAGTATTCTCATTGAATACTTTGTTCTGTACAAAGTTGAATGTGCACAACAGCATGTGAAATTGATTGTCAATCAGTGTTGCTTCCTAAGCGGACAGTTTGATTTCACAGAAGTTTGATTTACTGGAGTTATATTGTATTGTTTAAGTGGTTCCCTTTATTTTTTTGAGCAGTGTACTTTCTAAGGCAGCTTCCTAAACAGGACAGATGCACTGTGATAGAGTTTATAAGGCAGTGAATTAGCTGCTTGAACAATCTAATTTTTTCTCAGTCAAGCCAACCATGAAACTGACAGCTGGAACATGCTATGATTATTATGAATAACCATAGAGTGGGAAGTGCTTTTTCTAAACACATTATATGATATTTGCACACCAATCTCTTCAAATTGGGACTCCAATAGCCATACTGTAGCATTCACCTGAATAAAGAACCTGGCCCGGGAAAACTCATTTACAATATGAGCAGAGGACTTTGTCCCTTTTTCAAAGAATATGAGAATGCCTACTAATTACAGCTCAGGCAAATGAACCATTATTCTGAACTGCTACCAGAAGCATCATTTGATAGTGTCCAGATGTCCTGTTTTATGCAAGGTAACCTTTAGTCACAGGTAAGCCTTCTTTCCCCTAAACTGTTTCTTTTACCATACACATTCATTAGCTAAAGCAACGGGTTCCAAAGGTTAATATTGTACTACATTAAGAGGATTTCCTTTTAATATGTTGTAAGTATATTTCTTTTTGATTTTATCATTCTCCTTCTGGTTCTTGTATTAGTGGAAACATAAACAGGATTTGGTATTCCATCCGGATGTTACTATACATAAATCTACATTTTATTTCCTATCTGCTGATAATGTGCAAGGTTTAGTGGCCTTTCTTCACAATGCTGTTAAATTATTGACTTTCCATTACAATAATAGGCAATTTTCAAATTATTTATGGTAAATAGAGAATGGAGAGGAGAGGAGGTTAATTAGCACATTCATTTTGGTAAGGAACTGGCTTAGGTTCTGATGTTTAACATAATATTTGCCGTCGGGCATGGGGAAACTAAACATCTCCCCCTGGGCACGTTGAAGTTATATATGGTATGCCTGTATGTGTGTATGTTAGTATTGGGGATTTTCTTAAACTTATAATATTTTAATTAATTGGATTGTATTGGATTGTTTTTCACTTGTTGTGAGCCGCCCCGAGTCTTCGGAGAGGGGCGGCATACAAATCCAAATAATAATAATAATAATAATAACTGTATAATATGAATTTGGCACCCATCTGCAATGCTTTAAAGCACTTATCAGATTCCTAGTCTAAATTAGAGACTAGCCATTTGGGGGTTTCCTGATGGGTCTCCCAATCATGTACTAACCATGTCTTATCCTGGTTAGCTTTTCAGCATTGGGTCAGACTCAGCTATGAATTGACATCTGGCTGGGCTGCTATTGCTAAAAATTGTCGGGGAGGGGGGGATTCCTGATCCCCACATGTGCTTTGCCCTTCCTCATAATTTGATTTATTGTCTCACCCATAAGGGCAAGCTTGGGTAATTCCCAACATACATAAATGAACAGCTTCTTTCCAACACAATTCCCTTATTGAAAGGTAAATATTAAAATCATAGCAAGGTGGATTAGCAGGTTCAGGCTTTTAAACTTCACTGTTGAACACTTTTTTTAAGCAGGCTCATCAGTTGACGTAACATAAACATAACAACTGGTTATGTATAACGTCTATTCAACATATATGTGCAGTAACAAGCATATATAATATAAGTAGACATACAATTGATTTAGAAACAGATTTGTTTTTTGGTGCTATTATAATGTCTCACAGTCAGTGTCCAGATAATGTATAAAATAGCTAATTGGCAGTAGTAACATGATTGAAAATCAGGCGATGCATTAAGACAATCCGTTACATACTCTTGCTTAGAATTATAAGGATGGACTGGGGCTGTTATGGTTATTGGTTCCATTATTATGATACAATGGAAAAGACAAGGTGGTATACTGAATGAAAACACTGAAAACTTTTAATATTATCAATCAAAATATAAAGAGTAACAATACTTCAATTTCTTCTTTAACAAATAGGCTTTCCTTTTTAAAAAAGGATATTTAGTATGTGTGTATCACTAGTAGATGACTATGAGTTCTTAATTTATTAAATTTCATTTATAGTGAAATAATTAGGGTTAGTAAATTGTAGTAAATGTTTTTTAGATGTAATACATCTCTGGAGGGCACACTTGAACGTTTTATTAGGGACAATTTTGGTTGATATAGCTAGTTTTATAGGAGTGGGGGGAGTTGAGGCTTCTCTTTCTGTGAATATTCTCAAATTATTAAATTGTTGGAGCAACAATGTTCCAAACCACTCAATTTTTCTAGTTCAATTTGTTTCCTTTTGATTTGAACACAGTCCCTTTTCAGTATCAGTATTGTCCATGTGTTTGCAGCAGCTGGGCATTATCTCCTCAATGGACATCCTTTTCAATGTTGTTATTATCAGGTGGCTAAGACTTCATAGATTACCAAGCAATAGTCATAAAAACCCATGACTGTTTCACATACATAATTCAATCCATGTTTTACTATACAGGAGATAAATTGCAATATTTTACAGCCAGTGTAAACAGGTTATGAGAAGCATTCTTTACCCAGGCTGTTTTATAGAAGATAATTCCTTTCAGTATATTTTTTCTCTTCAGAGTTATTTCCTCCAGATTTATAATCCTATGCTCAGTCAATGAACTCAGTGAATTTACACCTGAATAGTGACATATCTGGTTACCCAATTAGTTCTAGAGTTCAAATATCTAACCAACTAGGAAAATAGTTACAAGGACATCTTGACTTTTTCATATTTTATTGCTGCTTGGCAAAATGATAGCATCATATAAGTGCCTGACAATGCCTCGAAGCTCTATCAATCACTGTGCTGATCATTGCATCTTTATTACGAATTCTGCTAAGGTTATTATGAACTAACCATTGTGCTAGCTCTTATTGAATGGAATAACTGTCTTCAAATATTTTGCCCATATTGAGAACAATATTGTGAGAGCTGGTGGATGTTTTAACTGAATTTTTGAAATTAATATTCCTTTTCACCTTTTCATGCTTATTTTTGATTCAGTTTTTAGGAAAGGAAAATTGATTTCTGTAAGAGAAGAGAAATTCATTGAACCTATGTTTGGAAACTGTTTTGTTCACTACATATCCACATTTTGAAGTCCTGTAGCAGATTTGAATCTTAGCTGGTTTTGAAAACTGTTTTAACTTTATGCAGCAAATATGGCGGGTTACTCTTATTTAGTACATGTTTTCCAAATGACATGGTAAAACCAAATTGTTATATCTATACATATACAGTGTTCCCTCGATTTCCACGGGGAATGCATTCCGAGACCGCCCGCGAAAGTCGAATTTCCGCAAAGTAGAGATGCGGAAGTAAATACACTATTTTTGGCTATGAACAGTATCCCAAGCCTTTCCTTAACACTTTAAACCCCTAAATTACAATTTCCCATTCCCTTAGCAACCATTTAGATTATTACTCACTATGTTTATTTATTAAAGTTTATTTAAAAAAATGTTTTTAAAAGCAGATGAAAGGTTGGCAATGACATATTGACGTCATCGGGCGGGATGGTATAGGGGGAAAAAGCTGCGAAGTATTTTAAAATTAATATTTTTCAAAAACCGTGGTATAGACGTTCCACGAAGTTCGAACCTGCGAAAATCGAGGGGACACTGTATAACAGAAAACCACTGGGAAATCAGAATTGGTTAGTGCTCCTTTGACTATGTTCATTATGCATTTATGGATGATAGCTGTAAAAACTGCAGAAATTCAAGGAAGATGGGTAACTTACTTGCCATGAATAATTAATAGGTTGTCATTGTACAATTAACCTGACTATATATAGACAGTTTATTTCAATATCCACTTATATATTTATAAAAAAGCATGAGGTTGTCAATATTCAATTATAACCGAGGTGGGATTCCTGCTCTTCAGAGTTATTATCCTTCCATCTGTACTAATTTATACCTCATTAAGAAAGCCTAAATTAAGTTAGTTACTTTGTAGGCAATCTCAGTTCCATAGGGAGGTGAAGTCCATATCCTATAGCTGTTTGTATTTGGCCAGGGATCAAGAGGATGGAAATTGATTTGTTAATTTGTCTAATATGATCTAAAATTTGGTAAATTTGAAGAGTTAGGGAAAAACCTTTAGGGAGTGCAAGCCCCAATAATAATACCTTCCATTGCACAGGTTTTCAAAGCTATGTATGAGTCAGTAACAGATGCAGCTTGATTTCCTATAGGACATTTTGTTTTATTATGGTAATGCTTTGAAATTGGTCAGCCAGTCTAGAGCAATCATGTTGTCCATGGATATTCTTATGCCCATCCTTTGGACAGTTTGGTTTGAAAGGTACTATCAACAGATTCTCTTTAAATTGCAAATCTGTCGCCCTTTTACACGGTACAAGCAACTCCCATGGAGAATGCTTTTTACTAAAACTAAAACAAGTCTATCAAGCCTATCAATATAAAAGGATCTCTTCTGGACAACAGTATTCTCATCAATATGATACTGCTGTAGGATCTCAAATATAATGTCAACATATCAGGGTAGAGATTTAGAGTGGTGATTTCCATTTTACAAAACATCTTTCTATTAATAGTCCATAGTGACAAGCTTGGATGACAAGGTGATCAGTCAATTTTTGTCACAACAAATAGATAAACCTTCCATTAATGGGGGAAAATTGTAGACTACATACTTGCTGGAAAACACTTTGAAGAAAAAAATATTAATTGCTTGGAAGCTACTGTGCTAAAATATATACAGATTTAATTGTCTTTAATTGAGCAAATATTAAATTGATGTTTGTTTGTTTTGTTTGTTTGTTTGTTTGTTTTTTTGTTTGTTTGTTTGTTTGTTTGTTTATTTATTTATTTATTTATTTATTATTTATTTATCTATTTATTTATTTATTTATTTATTTATTTATTTATTTATTTATTTATTTATTTATTTATTTATTTATTTATTTATTTATTTATTTATTTATGCCATTCATTCCAAAGTGGATTCAGAGCAGCTAACAAATGGGATAAATACAGTAGCATTAAAATACAATCCCAAATACATAATAAAATCAGTAATATAATAACAAAAAAAGCCCTAAATGGCTAAGGGCCAGATTATTTATGGGACCACCTCTGACCTCATATATCATTATGGCCAGTAATCAATCTAATTCCAGGCCTGCCAGAAAAGCCAGAATTTAGCTTTCCAGAAGACCGGTAGGGAAGAAATAGTGTGAATCTCTGGGGGCAGTTGATTCCATAGGGTTGAACCCACCACAGAGAAGGCTCTTCCTCAAGGTCCTGCCAACCTTCATTGCTTGGCGGATGGGACCTGGAGAAGGCCGACTCTATGGGCCCTTACTGGCCATAATGATATATGAGATCAGAGGTGGTCCCATAAATAATCTGGCCCTTAGCCATTTAGGGCTTTAAAGGTGATAACCAACACCTTGAATTGGGTTTGGAGACAGACTGGCAACCAATGCAGCTCACGTAGTGAT
Organism: Erythrolamprus reginae; assembly: GCF_031021105.1. Lineage (NCBI taxonomy): Eukaryota > Metazoa > Chordata > Lepidosauria > Squamata > Dipsadidae > Erythrolamprus > Erythrolamprus reginae. Next base: position 63,874,278 of record NC_091950.1, read on the forward strand.
GGAGTAACAGGCATACCTAGGTATATCCATTATTGCACGTGATGCTGCATTTTGCACCAGCTGAAGTCTCCAAACACTCTTCAAGGGTACCCCCATGTAGAGCACATTGCAATAGTCAATACGAGAGGTGATGAGGGTGTGAGTGACTGTGCAGAGTGCCTCCTGGTCAAGGTAGTGCCTCAACCGGTGGACAAGTCGAACCTGTGCAAAAGCCCCACTAAACACAGCTGAGAGAACTTATCCCTTTTAATATATTAGTCTGCAAAGGTGCTACCATTGGTTTATTTATTTATTAGTTAGATTTGTATGCTGCCCCTCTACGTAGACTCGGGGCGGCTCACAGCAACAATAAAACAATGTACGACAAATCTAATAATTTAAAAACACTAAAAACCCCATTATTAAAAGCAAACATACACACAAACAAACCATGCATAAACTGCATAGGCCCGGGGGGGATGTCTCAATTCCTCCATGCCTGATGGCAGAGGTGGGTTTTAAGGAGTTTACGAAAGGCAAGGAGGGTGGGGGCAATTCTAATCTCCGGGGGGAGCTAGTTCCTGAGGGTCGGGGCCGCCACAGAGAAGGCTCTTCCCCTGCGTCCTGCCAAACGACATTGTTTAGTCGATGGGACCCGGAGAAGGCCAACTCTGTGGGACCTAACCGGTCACTGGGATTTGTGCAGCAGAAGGCGGTCCCGGAGATATTCTGGTCCAATTCCATGAAGGGCTTTATAGGTCATAACCAACACTTTGAATTGTGACCGGAAACTGATCGGCAACCAATGCAGACTGTGGAGTGTTGGTGTAACATGGGCATACCTAGGGAAGCCCATGATTGCTCTCGCAGCTGCATTCTGCACGATCTGAAGTTTCCGAACACTTTTCAAAGGTAGCCCCATGTAGAGAGCATTACAGTAGTTGAACCTCGAGGTGATGAGGGCATGAGTGACTGTGAGCAGTGAGTCCTAGTCCAGATAGGGCCGCAACTGGCGCACCAGGTGAACCTGGGCAAACGTCCCCCTCGCCACAGCTGAAAGATTGTTCTCTAATGTGAGCTGTGGATCAAGGAGGACACCCAAGTTGTGGACCCTCTCTGAGGGGGTCAATAATCCCCCCCAGGGTTATGGACAGACAGATGGAATTGTCCCTGGAAGGCAGAACCCACAGTCTTATCCGGGTTGAGTTTGAGTCTGTTGACACTCATCCAGGCCCAAACAGCCTCCAGGCACCAGCACATCACTTCCACTGCTTTGTTGACTGGACATGGGGTGGAGATGTACAGCTGGGTATCATCAGCATACTAATGATACCTCACCCCATGCCCCTGGATGAGAGTGATGTGGTTAACATCACTCTTCTACAATGTCTCAGGTTATCATTTCTGTCACCTCTGAGAACAGAAATTTTACACAAAATGGCTTCTAGATATAATCTCTTCCAGAAAGTTCATAGTTGACCTATAGGTTGGTTTAGGGTTTTCAAAATTGTAAATTGCAAGAACTATGCTCTGAAACAAATCAAGATTATTCATTTAAATAAGATTCTATAGTTTCTGGATGTAATTCCATGGGTATTGTATTACCATAACTCAAATAGGATGCTTAACATTGCCTGGATGACATTGTTTGGATTCATTTAATTTAAAGATGTGAGGAGCCAGATTATGGGTGAAAACCATCAGGTTCTGACAGGTTCTGGAGAACCAGTAGCGGAAATTTTGAGTAGTTCAGGCTGGCCCCAGAGTGGGTGGGAATGGAGATTTTGCAATATCCTTCCCCTAGGAGTGGGGAGGGAATAGGGATTTTGCAGCACCCTTCCCCTAAAATTGGGTGGGAATGGAGATTTTCTAGTATCCTTCCCCTGCCACACCCACCAAGCCACGCCCACCAGGCCACATCATACCCACCAAGCCATGCCCACAGGACTGGTAGTAAGTAAATAAAATTGGATCTCACCACTGGCGCAATATGCTGTATACCTCTTAGAAAAGGCTATAAAGAGAGGTATATAAGTCTAACTGGTAAGGGCTATATCTATTCTTTTTTCTTCTTTTAGTAAATAATGGTGTTCTTCTGCTTCTTCATCATCATCTTCTTCTTTTACAGCATTTATCAAAAGTAGCATCTGTTCGGATTTAAATTCAGCTAAAAATATCAACAGCAGGGCTTTGAACAGGATGAAGCTATTGGCAGAAAAGGAGAAGCTTTAAAGCAAGAAGATAGTAGACAAATTTATTGCAGGAAATTCTGCTGAGCATCTTTAGTTTTTGACAGTGGCCACAGTCAACTGTAATCATATTTATGAAAGCATTTGGGGGAGACAAATATTATTATAATTCTAACTATTATTTAAAACAAGGCAAGTTAAATTTGAAGATGTATCCTATATTGTAAAATGCTAGATTTTCTAGTATTTTCTTTGTTTTCCTTCTATCAATTATCTTGCAGTCTTTTCTGAATATATTTAATTGAGAAAAAGAGAAATAGTGCATGTGTCTATAGATACACCTGCACACATGCAGACACAAAAACTCTGTACACTTTAACTTCAAAGATTTAATGATATTTTGATTGAATAATATACACACAGTAAAATATAAATACATTTTGTGATAATCAGGAAATGCTGAATAAAAATGATTTTGTCTATGTATACAAGTTCTACAATATTATGAAATGTACATGCATAGTGGTATTTTACAACAAAAGGTGCCTCAAACATCTTATGCAATGATTACATTATCATGATTAATAATAGACAGAGTTTATTTCTGAAACAATGAACTGAATTTCCTCCATCTGATCCAAGGTAACAGAAAAATCTATCCTAATCCAAAACTATTTTTATCATTAAGCCCAAGAATAATTTAGTTTCTAAAAATTAAAACATCCTAATAATATAATGAAATATTTTTGGCTCTATTTGTTAGAAGAGATCAGTTACACTGTTTAATTTTACTTGGAGGACACAACCTTGTAGACAACCCTCACTCTGTTAAGGACCTTGGAGTACTCATATCTAATGACCTAAGTGCCAGAGCCATTGTAACAACATTGCCAAAAAGACACTAAGAGTTGTTTATTATTTTATTTTATTTATTTATTCGGATTTATATGCCGCCCAACTCTTGTTAACCTAATCTTCTGTAGCTTTTTTCTCTAGCAATATTACTGTCAGGCCCAAAGTTAATATGTGAATTCAAAGGCTGGCTTGACACAGTTTGGGTAGTAAAAAAACCCCAAAACCCATACAGGGGAGTGAGAGAGTGAGAGATTATGCCACGTAGCATACATTCCTTTATGCAGAATCCAGCGTAACTGAACACAGGAAGGAATTAGAAATCCCTGCATTGGATTTGTCCTCATGATTGCCCTTGTGGGTGTGGGGGATGGGAGATGAGCTTTTGACCTGGATATAATCTTACGGGACCTTAAGTTGGAATGAAGCATGCTGAATCCAAATTGGCTTTGTTAATAAATGTGACTCTACGCTAAAGAAATAAGACGTGGAAGTTCATTTATTCTCTCAGATGCTTTTGGTTCGCTTGACAATCACACTGCTAACCAGAGCATACAAAACATTTGCCAGACCAATCTTTGAATACAGTTCACCCATCTGGAACCCACACTGCATATCGGACATTAGTACAATTGAGAGAGTCCAGAAATATTTCACAAGAAGAGTCCTCCCCTCCTTTGCTCGCAACAGATACCTTATTCCACCAGACTTGAAATTTTGGGCTTAGAAAACCTAGAACGATGTCTCCTTTGATCTGATTTAAATGTAGTTCATAAAACCATCCACCACAATATCCTACCGGCCAATGAATACTTCAGCTTCAACCACAACAACATACACACACAAAATAGATTCAAACTCAAAGTAAACCACTCGAAACTCGAAAATACGACTTCGGCAACTGAGTGATCAATGCATGGAATACATTATCTGATTCAGGTTTCTTCACCAAACCCCAAAAACTTTAACCTTAGACTGTCTACAGTCGATCTTACCACATTCCTAAAAGTCTGTAAGGAGCGTGCATAAGCACACCATCATGCCTATATTAGACAAATTTTCTGTTCATCTTCCAGAATTTTGTCCACGCTAGAATAAAACTTTGCCCCGCCTCTTCCAAGCGGACTTCTGAAATTAATGAGACATTTTGTGGAATGTCTGACTTGAAACATAGTCAGATGACAACAAACATCCTCTTTATTAATACATCAGGAAAATATTGTTTTGAAAAAACCATGACTGCAATATACCGCTCTCTCAATATAGCATTTTCTCCTGTGTGTCTTCCAGCTAAGTAGTTACAATACAAAATACATAGTTATCTATGTTAATGGAGTTTATAACTTGATCATTCTCAACCTCTAAATTTTGGGAAAACTTTTTTGTGTTTTTTTTCCCCTTTTCCTAAGAAGCTTCACCCAGAAATTCTGGAAGGTGGAAAAATTACCATACATGAGGAGAAAAGTTTAAGACTTTTCTTCCATGTCACACCTAACCAACCTTTGTTTCCAGAATTTCACTTTTGTGCCAGTTGAAACTTCCTTCCAGGCTAAATAGCAATTTTAGACAGAAGTTTTCTTTGGGAAAGGAATATGGGAACAAACTTGCAATTGCTGACTCATAATTAGCAGAAGACAGTCATAGCAGGGAGAATCAGCCTGTGGGGTTTTAGGGTTAGCTTGTTCCTACATAATATTGGCATGCCAAAAGTAACCAGATAATTATCTTATTTAGGTTTAAATGGGGCGGGGGGAGGACATCAATAAAAAAAATATTGAAAGTGCTCATTAAAAGATGCAGTAATGATGGTATCAGGGAATAACTTGTACTATTGTATTATAATTTAGGAGTAAGTACCTTTTTAATAGCTATTTTTAAAAATTGGAAAGTTTTAAACATCAAAGCTGAGTTGTTGCCAATAAAAAGCACTTCTTGCTCCCTCAGGTTTGGACATTGCCTTTTTGTCCAGAAGCCATGCACTTTTGGTTCCTGATGCTCCCTCATTCATCTGGAATAATTTGGGGGATGTAGTGGGGGCAGGAAGCAACAGCAGGGGAGGGAGAAACTCCATGAATGGAGTTCTCTTCTATTCATAAAACAGGAGTTAGGCTGCAGGCCAATGTGCAGATGGATTTGAATAGTAAGTGACCATCCATTTGAAGTATATAACAAATATTTTTGTAGGAAAACTATTAGAGTGACAGAAAGGCTTCTTGAAAGCTTTGTATTATGACAGTTGTAGATATTAGGCAGTCTTCCATTTTGCTGTCTACATAAAAAGGTCAAAAGTCCAGTTTTTGTCTCTAAAACAATTTTATTTAGAGAATTACTTGCATACTGTATTTCAACTCTGGAATGGTTTCATTGTGTTGCCTGTAATAGGGTGACCATTCATAAAGATCTCTTCCTTTCTCATAGTTTCATCCTATCTAAAGATGTTTCCCATTGCTCTTTTTCCTATTAACATTGGATTTTCTGGAGTACATTAAGAATGTGATTTAATCCTATTCCTTTCTGCTACTGCCCTCATGTTTGTCACTAAAAAATTCTCGTGTTTCTCCTGCTCAGGATGGCTGAGGTTTGTTAATTAAACTGAAAATGCCCCCCAATGACTCTCATACAATTGGTGATGAGTTCTCAGGATTTTTTCTCTTTTAATTATCCCTTTTAAATACAGTGGTACCTCATGATACGAACCCCTCGTGATACGAACATCTCGAGATACAAACCCGGGGTTTGGAAATTTTTTGCCTCTTGTTACAAACTTTTTCTGGCTTACAAACCCAGCGCAGATCACAAAATGGCGAAACATGGCCTCCAGGAAGGACGTCTTCGTGACGTCAAAGCTCCACCCATGGAATTCCCTATTGGGATTCCCCACCTCCGTTTCAGCCTCTAGATCGGCCGAAAATGCCGCTGCCAACTGCAAAAACGTCGATCCGCTGGGCGGCGCGGCCCAGCTGTAACCTTCTGAAACAGCCAGGCGCTTCTCGGCGGCCTCCGGAACCCGAACCCGAACCCGAACTTTTGCCGAACTTCCAGGTTCGGCTTTCGGGAGAACGCCGAGAAGCCCCCCGGCTGTTTCAGAAGGTGACAGCCGGGCGGCGGCACTTCTTGGCAGCCTCCCAAACCTGAACCCGAAAGGTTCGGGTTTGGGAGAATGCCAAGAAGCCCCCCGGCTGTTTTAAAAGGTGACAGCCGGGCGGCGGCGCCCAGCAGAGCGCCATTTTGCGATTTTCCACCCCCTTGCACGCATTAATCACTTTTACATTGTTTCCTATGGGAAACATTGTTTCGTCTTACGAACTTTTTGCCTTACGAACCACCTTCCGGCACCAATTAAGTTCGTAAGACGAGGTATTACTGTACTGCCTTTGAAAAGTAAGTTTATGTGAAATAAGATAAAACATTTGTAGCTCGGGTTTTTAGATTTTGGCAGTGGTTTGCTCTTTGAGCTTGTTTCCATTTAGTTCCCAAATGTTTCATTATCAGACTAGGTAACATCATCAGTAGGTTTAATTGTTAGAAGTGATACCATTGGATGGTCAGCACTAGATCATTTGAGCTTATTTTCAATCTGTGGTGGAAAGAATCCTATTGTTTGCCTTAATCTACCAGGTGTGATAGTTATTTGGCAGCCCTAAGCAAATAAAAATTGGTGAATGTTGAACAATAAACTGTGCTGCATAGGGACTGTAAATCCAAAATAAAGGATGATCAATGTATTTGCTTATTTTGAATTTTACACTATAGTCTAGTGTGCGGGAATAAACAGTTAAGGCAAGGATGGTTTAAATTAAAATATACCTCTGCAGTAGATTTGGCTGGCATATGCTGTGATTTATCTGTAAGATTCCTATTTAGATATTAAAATATGCTGAGATGTAGCATTCCAATCAAAGGAGGATACTGTCTACTTTTAACACTTCTGGCATCAGAAATTTCCTGAAAAGTGGAGAATTTATCAAGAAACTGGCCTTGGTTCCATTAGGCAATTTATACAAATATGAGATTATTTACCTAGGAAAGCATGCAGATAAAAACTTAATTTGAATCTCAAATGGTGCATTCTAAGAAGAGTCAAACCATACAATATTGAAGATGCTCTAAACCACACTTATTAAAGGAGTATTGTATGGTAGTTCATAGAGTCAATGGCAAAATGAGTATTATAAGACCTGTAAAACTTTTTGTAAATCAGTGGCCTATTCATTCTGTACAATTGACTAAATGATATAGACACAGGCTTAAAAGAGGCATAATTTAGTTCTGCACTGAAACATTTGTAGAAGAAATTGCATTATATCTCACCAATCATTTTATAAAAATACAAAAATTATATTTTGTAAAATCCAACACAAAACACTTTTGTTCAAGATTCCATACACTTTGTAAATATTTTATTTATTAAACTTATTTGCTGCCCATCTTATTTCGAAGTAATTCAGTGTTGCAGCGTAAACAGCTCTGTCTGCATTTATTGATCAATGATCAATAAATGGCGCACACTTACCTGTTCATGCACTTGCTTATATTGTCAACTAACTTATGATTGAAGAATAGATTTTTCTACCAGGAACCATCCTATGGCAGACCATAATAATTAGAGTACAAGGTTCAAATCATTACAGTAAATATGTCAATGATAGATGGGTTAAAATGCAGGTGAGTTAAAAACCTACAAGATAAGAGCCTACTTAAATGACTATGCTCTTTTATACCCCAATCACCACTCAGTAAAGTTATTGTAGCATGGTTTAGGTGGGCCAATCTTTTGGGCCAACTGTAATTTCTATGTCATCTCCAAAGGTCGTCTCCAGGATGGCTGAGATATTGGTAGATACTCCTGCTATTACAGGGTAAAACCACAATTGTAATTACTGCATTGTCTAATAGTAGACCACTGGGTCCAGGTTATCAACCGATCAGTCTACTCACTAATAGGTGGTTTTAACACTTCCCATTAACTTAAAATATTGGAAAAAGTCAAAAGAAGATACTTCTTTACTTCTTGTGAATTAACCCATTGCAAACAGGTGTTTTCCCTAACATAAAACGAATGATGACAGCATACTAAGCTGGCTCTCCTCAAGAGGGTGCGAGGGTGCATTAACAGGTTTAGTATTTGGGAATCTAATAATACATTTCTGGATCTACATTCCATTACATCCTTCAACATGTATGTGCTTTCAAGTGTAGAAACTCACACAGTATGAGCCACCATATGTAGTGTGTGTTCTTAATTCTTTTGAAACTCAGACTGTCAGATAATATCTGAATTGAATATAAAATACATGACAGTGAGAATTTTAGTTGGGAAGTGAATAACAAAATATATAGTTGAATTTGTTACAATTGATTTATTTATATTTATTTTCTGAATAAGTAAAACAAACCATACAGAAATATTATTCAGATCTTTTTGATTCCCTGACAGTGAAGAGATTTTTTTCATAATATATTTTTGCTTGAGAAATTGAGAAACATTTAACAGATAGTTCTATAGGTCAGAAAGTGTATACAGTTTTCTAGCAGAATTTTGTCCTTAGTTCTTAATATTCTTTACAGTGTTGAGCTAAGTGTGATGTTTGTTAGGGGCCTGCCCATGTATTACTAGAGAAACATAGCATTATTGACTCATCGGGATTTGTCAAATTCATGATTTTAAACATGCTAATAGAAATGTCATGATGATTGATGGCTTGCTTTATAAAGAGTTCTATAAAAATTATCTAATTAACTCAATTGATATCTACATCAGCAAATGCTGTAGTGTGATACTTTGTGCATTATGGGATAGCAACAGCTTTGGACAATTGGCAAATCATATATATTACAAATAGATAAGAGAGTGAAAATGTATTCTTCTGGACTTTTCAATACCATTCATTACAGTATCCTTCAAGCTTGCTTTGATGATTTGGTTGGGGCATAGTGATAATGATAGCTGTGCGTCTACAGACCTGTGATTGGACTGAATTCCTAAAGGTTATAGTTCTGCAGGGCACTAGAGTGTGAACATAACACCTGTCTATAGATTATTGCATCAACTATATCCTTTTCTTTTCCCAGGAGTGTGCAAGCTCAAGAAAAGCATAACTACTTTAAGAAGTATAGATATATGCTAGATGTACACATCTACAGCCTCCAAAGCACCTTTTTTGGACCTTTAGGAACAAAATTTGAAGGATGACACAGTCTCAGCAGATTCCAAATATCAACGAGTGGATATTCATATTTGATTAAACCATGTTTTATTTGTCAGTCATTGAATGAGTCACTAGATAGCATGGATTTATAGAACAAGGAAAATAAAAAGTCTAAGGAAGAGAAGGACTAAGAGTGACATGATATCAGTCTTCTAATATTTCAGGACCCCCTCCACAGAAAAGAGGGAGTCGATCTAGTCTCCAAAGCATCTGAGGGCTGGACAAGAAGTAATAGTTGGAAACATATCAAAGATAGATCCAACCAAAAGGAAGGAGAACATTTCTGACAGTGAGAACAATTGCTCAGTGGACAGCTTGCCTTGAGAAACTGTGGGTGCTCCAAAACTGGAGATTGTCAAGAAAAGTTTGGACAGACATTTATCCAGAATGGTTTGGGGTTCCTACTGAAGCAAGAGGCTAAACTAGAAGACTTCCAAGGTCCCTTCCAACTCTGTTATACAGTGTTCTGCCTGACCGGGCTCAGGCGTTAATTAATGGTCCAGGAAAGAAGGTCAGACACACACGTGCATTGCTAATCAGCAGACTTGTATTAAGCATAAAAGAAAAGGCTAAAGAAAACTGTCCTTATTTTCAGGAGTAAAACACAGTTCGAGGCGAAAATTCAGCTAGATATGAAAATTCAGCTAGTTCATGAAAAAGGAAACAAATACAAAATTCACGTAGCAGAAACGTTCCAGGAGTTCTCTGAATTCTCAAGGCATGAGAGCAGCAGCTAGTCCCAGAGTTTTCAACTCCCACTTGCCTGACAATGCTGAGTTGAAATCCAAAGGCACAGAGCAGAGTCTTCAAAGCAGGAACCACAAAGCCACACAAACCGCACAGATAAACATCCACAGTTTGACTCTGCCTCTGTTCCCTTTCGTAAGTGTAGCCCTCATTATGGGAACCACACCCAGCCCTCATTCTATGGACCACACCCAAACACAGGTGACACTATAATCACCATTGATAATCCCTTAATTGAGCCCTACGTTGCATTGCTCTACGGTTACGCATATTGATTATCTGTTCAGCATCCGAATCCAAAGAAGAGAGGCTATCCGACGGGCTGCCTGCTAAATCCCCTGGGCTGTCTTCCAGTTCCTGTGGGCTGTCTGCCAACTCCTCTGAATCATCTGCCTCATCCTCTGGGCTGTCTGCCATGTTTTCCTGGCTGTCAGCCAGGCTTTCACAATCACTCTGTGACGCATCTCTCACATATGTGGGGGCAACAGCTGGCCCAGGCCCGAACACAACATATAGTTACTGTTATTATTTAGCACAATGTACAAAATTAGGCACTTAGTCTTTTCTAGATATGACTAAATGTGAAACAATGACTGTTAATATGTTAGGAGGCTTGGGAAATTCGAAACTCCTTCATAGACTGCTCAAGGTGTAGCAACATACTTGCAGTAGAAAGCAATATTAGAAAAAAGTGTGATCCCCTTTGACATACAATTTGGGCAATTATGCTTTTGAATGCCCATCTTCCCTAAACAAACTACTTCAAAAGCACAAAACTAACGAATGGTTATGAAGTAACCTTTTCCAACAGTCTGGATATGTCATTTTTTCTCTTGATTGATTGATTGATTGATTGATTGATTGTGTGTTCATTTTGCTTGATAAAGGTCTAGTTAGGGAGTGGCTTTTTAAAAAAAGCTACCTTCACATCCCATGGCAAACTTTTAGCATTTATTTCTGCTTTAAACCAGGTCTAGATCTCGTTTCCATTGTCTGTACTTTGCCAAGGGGCATCCTGTTCACTCAATCTCAGTGTTCATGAGATTAAAAATAGTAGCTTCAAAATAAAACACACAGTACATTTAAATAGAAAGTAAACAAGTCAGGCAAGGCTGGGAAATTCTGCCTTAATTCATGTGGCTATTATGTACTTCTAAAATAGTTTCTATCTTTGGAGGTGCCCTTAAGGAATTGTGAAGAAACCTAGCGTTATTTACAGTGAATGCCACACTTTCTATTCTGTTGGTTTAGTCTACTTTAACCCCCTCCATCCTGTGTTCTCTGGCACAGCTCTTGCAAACATTTGCCTGCACGTAGGCCCATTCAAGGCTGAGTCTTGGTGGATGAAGATTTTCCAAAAGGAGGCCTGTTATTTGTGTAGAGTACAACTCTTTCAGTCGGCAGTTCTAATTACACCATAACACACATTACTGATGCGATTACTTTCTCAAGAGGATATTTGCTAATTAAAATCACTTCATAATGAGATTCTCTCACGTCTTATCTTTGAAATACCATCTAGCCTCTGAGAGACAAATCTTGTCTTGTTTGTCAGTCAATGCCTTGGAAGAAGTAGCCCAGTTGTGAGAGATTTTCTTACCGGTTACTGGCTTAGGATATCATTCTGAAGTGATACAAGCCTGAAAACTTGCTAATTAAGTGAGCTACACAAACTTTCTCATTGCCGATAGGCCTGGCAGTTGCAAGAGGCAATGTAACAAATCTGGTGTGAAAAAGCTTACACCACTGGGCAAGGGCTTATCCAACAGAAGGGAGTTTAAATTCCTTGGACTGGAATGGGTGAGAGCTAAGCAGATGCTTAACATATCTAATGAAAACAATGTAGCCCTAATTAAATTTGGTCAGAAGTAAATTTCATTAAATTTGGCATGGTTTTGATTCTTCACTATTCTCCTTCCTTTTTCTTATTTGCACTGTATCCAAATAGGCACCATACTGTAATACATGTGCAATACAAAGTAGATTCTGCTTTAAAGTGTTGCCTGTTTCTCAGAGACAATATTTGAATGGATATTTGCAATCCTTATTTCTTCAGCAGTTTCTAGCGTTTATTGATTTTTAAGGAACATTTAAGGTGTTCTTTTAGACAAACTAGAACACAGAGTATCTTGGCCACCTGCAGCACCAGAGCCTCTTGACTCTCTTGTAACAAAAATTGGCTGAAAATTTCTTAGCCTGGAGGTCTTGGCCATCCTTCAGTTACTGTTATTATACACATCCTGCCTCCATTCAGCAATTCCTGTAAGATATGAGGGGTTTTTATTTTCCCTTCTGAATTTCCTGCTCAAACTCTTAATAGAATATCTACAGACTTTTAAACGACATGTGTACTTAGAGACAATTGGATTTCTTTGGCAAAACCTCCAGGCGAAGGGGTCATGAGGATGGGAAAGCTATACAACATGTGTCAGGCTTCTTTGAACAACACTAGACAGGAAGCAGATGCAAGCAGGCATTCAGGGACACACAGCTTTCATACATGCTCCTTTGCAGGAATGTTAATTTAGTAAAGGTGTTATGAAAGCATCACAGCGACGGCTGTGTATTAAATGCAAGCCCGATTTATAGACATTTAAATCAAATTTTACAGTAATGCATTTTTTTCTTCCACCTGCATGGAAGCAAAGGTCTTGAGGTCACTTTCTCTTAGACAGAAAGAACAGTTTTCTGCCATTATCTTGTTTTGATAATGGATTAATCAGGTTTCAGACAGTTTGCTTCTTATATGTGAGAATCCCTGGGGGGAGAATCATTGACCCCCTCAGAAAGGGTTCGCAACTTGGGCATCCTCCTCGATCCATAGCTCACATTAGAGAAACATCTTTCAGCTGTGGCGAGGGGGGCGTTCGCCCAGGTTCGCCTGGTGCACCAGTTGCGACCCTATTTGGACCGGGAGTCACTGCTCACAGTCACTCATACCCTCATCACCTCGAGGCTCGACTACTGTAATGCTCTCTACAAGGGGCTACCTTTGAAAAGTGTTCAGAAACTTCAGATCGTGCAGAATGCAGCTGCGAGAGCAACACTCCGCAGTCTGCATTGGTTGCCGATCAGTTTCCGGACACAATTCAAAGTGTTGGTTATGACCTATAAAGCCCTTCATGGCACCGGACCAGATTATTTCAGGGACCGCCTTCTGCTGCACGAATCCCAGTGACCAGTTAGGTCCCACAGAGTGGGTCTTCTCCGGGTCCCGCCAACTAAACAATGTCGCTTGGCGGGACCCAGGGGAAGAGCCTTCTCTGTGGCGGCCCCGGCCCTCTGGAACCAACTCCCGAAGATTAGAATTGCCCCCATCATCCTTGCCTTTCGTAAGCTGCTTAAAACCCACCTCTGCCGCCAGGCATGGGGGAATTGAGATACTCTTTTCCCCTAGGCCTTTACAATTTTATGCATGGTATGTCTGTATGTATGTTTGGTTTTTATAATAATGAGTTTTTAACTGTTTTTAGTATTGGATTATTATTATATGCTGTTTTATTATTGCTGTTAGCCGCCCCGAGTCTGTGGAGAGGGGCGGCATACAAATCCAATAAATAAATAAATGAATGAATGAATGAATGAATGAATGAATAACCAAACAAACAAACAAACAAACAAACTGTTCTGTCTGGGTTCCCCCAGACGTCAACACCAACTAAAAAGAGTAGCCAGACACGCTGGTAAAAAGCAAAGTCATTTTATATCTTTGAAAACAAACACAGATAACAAAAACTGTTCTTACAAACTGGAATGCTATGAAGGTTCACAGAAAAGTCACGACGGCCAGACAATACAACAGGCTTCTTGATGGCACACACACCACTGTAGATAATAAAACCCACGCTTCTCCCAAGTTTTCAGCCTTCGAGGCCACAAGCCAGAATCAGAGACGCCAAGGATTGAAGCAAGGTCACAGGACTCCCAAAAGATAACTCTCCACAATACAGGAAGGGCGGGCCTGCCTTTTCAACCTTTCTGAGGAGAACCACACCCAAACCCAGCTGTTGCCTATTAGGGATGGAAATACCTGGCTAATTGTCCCCTTCGTTGTGCTGCCTTTCTCTGCCTCATATCTATGATGGCTTGCGCGTTCTCATCTAATGACTCCAGGCTACTCGCTGGGGAGAGCTCCCCCCCGGGGGTCTCAGGCTGTTCTCCCTCCTCCTCGTCCTGACACTCTTCCCTGTCTGCCTGGTCCTCCTCCTCCTCCTGTTCCTCGTCCTCCCCCTCTGAGCATGGAGCCAGCAGAGTTCTAACCGTTCCCTGAGGAGCCTCAGATTGAATCACAACACAAACAAACAAATAAATAAAATTAGCCTTCATGGCATGGAAAATGAGTGGTATGGCAGGGGACTAAGCAGATCACTTTTATGTGTGGGTAGTTCTAATGCCTATAGCAAGGCTGGTAACCTATAAACCTCATAATGTTATTTGAACAGGAGTTTCAGGAGCTCCATCTAGCACATTGAAGGATTCAGACATATATTGGACAGTGTCTACAGAAGGTCACAGGTACCCTTACAGTAATGGGCTCCTACCGGTCTGGTCCAGTGCACCGTACCGATAGTAGCCTACTGATGATGTCACTTCCTTGATTGCCAGTCTCTTGGGGCTGCCATCTTTTTTTAAAAAAATGATTTTTTTTTCTTTTTCCCCTTCTGCACATGTGCAAATGCTGAGTTCCTGGCACTGCATGTGGTCGCCATCTTGTTTTTGGCATTATGCTCTGTATTGTGAGAATATGATTGGCCTTAATTTATCAAGGAAGAAATACTGTAATTAATACAGGTTGGCAACACTAGAATTCCCTAATGCAGGGGTAGGCAAAGCTGGCTCTTCTATGACACGTGGACTTCAACGCCCAGAATTCCTGAGCTAGCATGATTGGCTCAGGAATTTTGGGAGTTGAAGTCAACCTGTCATAGAAGAGCCAACTTTGCCTACCCCTGCCCTAATGGAACTGTAAAATACTATACCATTTGTAATGTTACGAAAGTTATAGTTGATGGACTTGTTAATAAGTCCTTCAACTAATAGGGTCCTATGGAAAGAAAATTGAAGAACATGCTGGTACGAAGAGTCATATGTTAAAGTTGTTTGCCTACTTTCCTAGGCTGACTTGGTTTCTCTTATATAGTCTTTGAACATGATTACTTTCTATCTTTTTGAACTATCTGTCCTTCTAACACAGGCTAACTACTGAGATTCAGCCAGGGTTTTTTGGTGTCTCAGATGAAGATACTTATCCAGTCATTAATCTGATTTTATAGTCCTCTGGCAGCCAAATTACAAGGAAAGAGAGTGGAAGCTACACATTTATTTTAGATAACAAAAGCAAATAGTTTCATGTCTGAAGATAGATAGTTATATTCTAAAAAATACAAGGGAACAGTCCTGATGGGTGAACAACTACATTTGTTCAACCTTGCAAGCTAGGGCAAATTTTGCATGTCTAGAAATTATGTTGCTGAGCATAAAATCCCATCAGTGAAGGCAAATATGGGGTGGGAGATGGGCACAAGTAGAAGATGTGTAACTGTGACATAACAGTCTAGCTTGTTCTAGTAATTAAGGCATCAGACTAAAAATCAGCAGACTGTGAGTTCCAATCCCACTTTAGGCATGAAAGTCGACAGGGGAACTTCAGGCACTCTTAGCATCTACCCCAACTGACAGAGTTGTTGTTTAAAAATATAATTAATCTGAGTAATTGTTGAGCCAAGCCCTAATTAAATGATAGAAGCATTATGTGCAACAGTATGCTGAATTTGTGTGTGTATGTGTTATATGTATACACAATAACACAGGTTGCTTTTGAAAGGAACCATTCCACGATCCTAGGTTTGTTATAACAATTGCCCCTAAAATAGATATTCTAGTGTTCTATGTGAACAGGAACATAGGTTTTAAATATATTTTTTTAAAAAAGAAGCTAAAGAGAAAAGGGGGGGGGGATAAAGCAGGCTATCATTTTCTAAATCTTTCCCCTACTTCTGAAGGTCAGATTTCAAGTACAAATCCATTTTTGTGTTTTTGTTTCTTTGTTTTTGTTTTAGATAATTTATGTTGGCTGGCATTTTAAAATTGCAGTGGAGCAATAAAAAGCCTGAGCTTAAAGTTACTATCTGCCTTTGCCAGATTTTTAAGGAGACAGGAAGATGAATGTCAAAGACTTCTGGGGAAGGTTTCGAGATACTCTTAAGAGCTACATTCATTTGTCAGTCCCAATAATTGGTGTTTCTGTATATCTTACCCCTGTATTTCAGTATCATCAGCTAAAATATTTTATGATTTCTCCCTAGAATTTCATTTAAAATCCCAAACTATTTTTTTAATTGAACTTCAAAAAGAACACAAACTAACTGGGGTTTATGGCCAGCATCAAACTCATTTAGGATATCTTATGATTTTTGTTGACACGTGGATCTAATTTATAAGGAAGAAATAATCCGGTGACTAGTCCTAAAAAAGATGTATATCATCATTAAGAACCTACAGTAGAATCATTGATAGTCTCTGAGCTTGGTTGTAGAAATTTCATTACCAAACTGGTAACATCATTAGGGTTAGGACTGATGGTGTTTTCTAGTTTGACAACGAAACCTACAAAGAAACAACTAAGATCAGAGACCATCAAGGATCCCAACATTTCTCCCTTAGACTATCCACGATTGACATTTCCAGGTTCCTAAGAGGTCAGTAAGGGGCGTACATAAGTGCACTAGTGTGCCTTTCGTCCCCTGTCCAATTGTCTTTCCTTTATCTCATATATCATATATATTTTCTTCCTTTCATATATCTTCTCTTCTATTTTTATATATTTTCTTTATATATATTACTTCATGTCTATTCTCTTCTATATGTATTGTGTATTGGACAAAATAAATAAAAAATAAAATAAAAATAAATATATACCAGGGGTTAGCAACCCACGGCTCTGGAGCCCCATGCAGCTCTTTGATCTCCGTGCTGTGGCTCCCTGTCCCACCACTGGCTGGCCTCACCCTCCCCTCGCTCACCTGGCCTGAGAAGATAAGGGCAACGGCAGGAATGGAGAAGTGGTTAGGGCTGATTCTCCGGCGCTGGTTGAGGAACATAATCACCCTCGGCAGAGGCTTCCACTCAGGCAAGCATCCTCCCCCTTTGGCGACTCTCTGGCTAGCTGTGGTGGGGCCAAGAGGGTGCACATGCATGGGGAGACCCTCAAGCAAGTGCCAAAGCATAGCAAAGGTATGCATGAAGGGCAGGCAGCTGCTTGCTTAAGGAGGGTCTTTAGATGCAGCTTCTCTCCTGCCCTAAATATCTGACCATGGCCTTGTTCCAGCCCATCCTCCCCCCCCAGGTCTTTAGTCAAACCCAAAGTGGCAGGAAGCAAACCATCATCCCCCTCCTTCTCTTCCCAAGTGGGGTGGGGGGCACAGCAAGGCAATGGCTGGATCCTTAGGACAGAAGAGAAGCGGTCCTGTAGCTGCCTTCACACAGCATTTGCATGTAAGGCAGCCTTCACTTCCTGCCACTTTGGGGTGGAGCTCACATCCTTCCCGCTTGGCCGAAGAGTTGATATTGAAGAGAGAATGATATTGAGTTGGCCATGTCCACCTAGGTTTTGTGGCTTTGCATGTTTTGTTTTCTCTGGGAAATGGGTCCAAATGACTCTGAGTTTCTAAGGTTGCCAACCCTGATATATACAATAGAAATAAATAAAATATATTAGATTGGATCCAGAGAGATTTGTTTATACTCATATATCCATCAAATTCACAAATTAGAGGAGAATAATTTAAAATTGTGCTGTATGATTGTGTTATGGTGATTCTCCTTCCTCTAAGAACTGTGTGCATTGTTTTATTTGGGAGGGAGAGCTCTCTCTCTCCCTCTCTCCCCCTCCCTCCCTGCCTCCCTCCCCCCTCTCCCTCCCTCCTTCCACTGGGCATAATGATTTCTCCCCTCCTATACAGCACAAACTGCAGGTTGGGGTTTGGTATCATTAATATGACAAGCCAAGAAACAATAGATTTATTTTACAAGGAAACTTATTTTGACTAGATATCATATAGGATTTCCTTCAGTAATGGAAAGCACTACTTTGGGCAGATGGCTTCGAGTCTTTGTTCAATTGCTAAGTTGTGTCAAACTCTTTGCAACCTCATGGCAGCCCCTGCACCTGAATGTCTCCCATTTCCAGTTTTTCATCTGTATGGTTCTAATTCTACCTTTCTTCTAAACCAAGTGAATATTAAGTTGACTTTTTTAACCAACAAAATATCTTTCTTAATAAAGATGATAAATGTAACATCCTCATTACAATTATACAGTATAGTTGTGGCCTTCTCTCCCATTATGAAAGAGGCTTGACCCTTATCTGGATGCTACTGGGGAAACTAACGCAAAGCCATTATTCACAGTATGGTTTGTAGATGGAACACAGCATGCCCCTCTTGCCCTTTTAAAGTATCTAGTTTATTGTGCCTAACAACACAGTTTATCTCATGGGCCAAGACAATCAAATTACATGCAGGGTATAACACGTTACACTTTGATACGGGGTGACATTCTATTAGAAGTTTAAAAAAATAACTATCGCTCTTGCCAGTCGAAAACAGTGATGCTAACTTCCTTAGGAAGCAGCAAGTTTGTAACCCCCAGGGCTATTCTAAATTTTTTTGTTTGTTTGTTTGCTTGTCAAAGTTTCCATAAGCCATATGTCCTGGCAAAAGCAGCTGTAAGATCTATTTCCTTTTAAGAGAAAATAACACCAAGTTCTTGAAAGTAACTTTTGAAGCCATTTTCCTATGTGATCTTGAGCCAATGCGCTTTTGATCACAACCATAAAATCCTCTTCCTTTTCTTCCATTCACAGTGATCTTGAAGCCTTATCTGACTGCCTAACAATGAAAGTATTTTAACTCAAATGTGCCTTGATCAAGAAACAACTGATGGTGGAAATGTATCTTAAAATATTGAGAGCAGATTTTCCCAAATTATCATTTATAAATAATAAGAGATTGAATCTAATTATGTTTTAATTGATTATGTAAATTCTATTAAGGCTACTAATTGAGGATTCCTTTTACAGGCAGGTGACAGTAGCCCCAAAAGAATAGTAGATAATAGGCGCCTCTTCCCACCTTAGTTTTCTATTCATATCTCTCCTTATTTTATTTTTGTATATCAACAGAGAAGCTGAATTTAGAAGTAGTGGCACGCCCAGCGGCAATTGATGAGCTGCCAGAGCTGAGATTAGTGTCTCTGGTCTTAGTCCAGCCAGCTATTAAATGAGACTCCTATCTGAGCTAGGGAAATTAATATTCTTCCAGCTGATGAGAAAATACACACACACACACACACACACACACACACACTTGTACATGTAAGGAATCTGTGTGTGAAGAAAGACCCTCCGATATTCTGGGAGAAGCTCATGAGAGATATTTGTTAAGTGAAGGCCATTCATGGTCCAATTGCAAAGTCAGCATGGTCAGCCTGAGATTGAGATGCATAACTGAGTATTAGCATTTTCATAGGTGGTCCGCAGGGCTGGGCCGCTGCCCGGACAGGGGGGAACTCAGTGGGGTAGCGAAAATGGAGCTCCACCCCAGAGCACTCAATTTGCACAGATAGATGTTGAAAGAAATTGCAGGGCATCCTGCATAAGCCACACCCACAGTGTGGCAGTAAAAGTTTTGGTAGCCCTGCACTATCACCATCTAGGTTTTACAACCAAGCACAACAAAGCTTGTTTCAGTACTATGTCCTAATGTGAATTTGAAACGTGACTAAAAAGGATGTAGTTCTTTAAAACCCTTGAGGGGCCTTAAAGCTATAGCCAAATCACCTTCTCAATAATCTTCCCCAAGGCTGGACACTAGACCAAAACTGTCAAGGGATATTCAGTTCAGTAAAGGGTTCAGGTGTGTGTGGGGGCATTCAACTTGCTCCAGTTAATCATTAAAGTCTATGCTTCTGTGTTCTGACTATGGCAAAGGGAATGTATATGTCACCCATCTTAGTCATAAGGGGACTCATTGATGGTGATTCACATCCTAGTTCATGTTTCAATGAACTGTGATAAAAGAAGAAAATCCAGCTTGGTGTTTGCAAATTCTTGATGACTTGGGTCAGAGTCATGATGGCCATAGAAGCTATGAACTCATGAACTCTATGTTACTGAGCAGCAAGTTGAAGTCCATAGATCTCAGAGTCATTAACAAGCTGGTGATGGAATCTAGGAATTCAGGCAAGATGCTGGTACAGTAGCAATAAACCCATCAGCTTTCAGAAACAAAACTTCAGCCAAAGGGTTACATACCTTTCATTATCTCTGAAAGTGCATTTACTTGATGGCATCCACCATGTTAGAGCCGGAGTGGCGCAGCAGGTAGAGTGCTGTACTGCAGGCCACTGAAGCTGACTGTAGATCAGCGGTTCAAATCTCACCACCGGCTCAAGGTTGACTCAGCCTTCCATCCTTCCAAGGTGGGTAAAATGAGGACCCAGATTGTGGGGGGCAATATGCTGGCTCTTTAAAAAGTGCTATTCCTAACATGTTGTAAGCCACCCTGAGTCTAAGAAGAAGGGCGGCATAAAAATCAAATGAATGAATGAATGAATGAATGAATGAATGAATGAATGAATGAATGATACCTCAGGTTCTGGTGTCATAACTAATGTCAAACTCAAAAATTGACTGGGAGATATTCCTCTTCTGGACCTATGCAAGTCTTGTTTATGCACACCAGTATGGTTGCCTCATCCCAAACTGAACCTTTGACATGACATTTGATACTTCAGACTGTCTAAAAGTCAATCACCAATGAATAATTTTTCCATATAATTTTTCAGCCAGCTCTGTATACAGAGCTACACATTATCCTGCATGTAGATAACCAAGCTGCTAATCAGAATGTTGTGGGATAAATTCTGAAATGTTTTGTCAAAGACAACTGTATTACATTCTTACAAGCTATTGTGAACTTATCTGATCCATAAAATGAGATAAGATTAGTCTGGCAAGTTTTGTGCTTGATAAGTCACGATTGATTTCTTCTAGCTAATGCAATGATTTCAAGGTGCTTACTAATAGAATTCTCTAAGATCTGTTTAAAAAATATTCGCTATTGCTGTCCAATTGTCTGTGCTGTGGTTTACTATAGTTTTCTTTTTCTGTAGCCAGTATACAAATATAAACTTGACAGTTTCCAAGCGGTATATGTATATGTGCATGTGTGTGTATATATGTATATATATGTGTGTGTATATATGTATATATATGTATGTGTGTGTGTGTGTGTGTGTGTGTACATTGAAGGAACATCACAGCTCCTTTTTTTTGCCTCTCGGCCACACCAGGAGCCATATTCCAAGGCAGATAAGTTTTTTAAAGCCGGCAACTATAATTTATAGGAGTAACATATTTTTGCTTATAATGAAAAGGAAGGAAGACTACTATAGATCTATTTCGGGCTTATTTGCCTTCATCAGGTAGTCACACCCTTTTAATAATAATAATAATAATAATAATAATAATAATAATAATAATAATAATAATAATAATAATAATAATAGATTAGAACTGCCCCTACCCTCCTTGCCTTTCGTAAACTCCTCAAAACCCACCTTTGTCGTCAGGCATGGGGGAATTGAGATATCTCCCCCTGCCTATATAATTTATGTATGGTATGTTTGTAGGTATGTCTGCTTAAAAATGGGTTTTTTTTAAACTATTTTAAATTTTAGATTGTGAATTATTAGATTTGTCATGAACTGTTTTTATTGTGTTGTGAGCCACCCCGAGTCTACGGAAAGGGGCGGCATACAAATGTAATAAATAAACAAATAAACAAACAAACAAACAAATAAATAAAATAATAATGCTGATGCTGATGCTGATGCTGATGATAATGATAATAATAATAATAATAATAATAATAATAATAATAATAATAATATAGCATTGCTATAACATTTTATTTTTATTTTTGCATCTTCCCTGTGTCTCCTACTTTTCACATTGTGTCTGCTTGAAAGCGAACCCATTCTTGTATGGCATTATTTATTTATTCGTTCAATTATTCATATCCCATTTTATTCTAGGAGTTCAAGACAGCTTATACAAGGATCAAGCTGCCCAGAATCACTGCTATGAGAAAGATTGTGGTATAAATAGTTCAAAATAAATACATAAAAATTTATAGCTCTGTCTTCGTTTTATGTCCTTAGCAACTCATGTTCTGGAGCAGGAAGGAGCCAAAACTCAACTTGTAAATTATTGTGGTTAGAATTAGAATTGGAATTAGAATTTTTTTATTGGCCAAGTGTGATTGGACACACAAGGAATTTGTCTTGGTGCATATGCTTTCAGCGTACATAAAGAAAAAGATACATTTGTCAAGAATCATGTGGTACAACACAATGATTGTCATAGGGGTCAACTAAGCAATGAAGAAACAATCAATATTAATAAAAATCTTAGGATACAAGCAACAAGTTACAGTCATAGAGTCCTAAGTGGGAGGAAAAGGGTGATAGGAATGATGAGAAAAACTAGTAGAAATAGAAGTGCAGATTTAGTAAAAAGTTGAGGGAACTATTTGTTTAGTATAGTGATGGCATTCGGGAAAAAACTGTTCTTGTGTCTATTTGTCTTGGTGTGCAGTGCTCTGTAGCAACGCTTTGAGGGTAGGAGTTGAAACAGTTTGTGTCCAGGATGTGAGGGGCCAGTAAATATTTTCCCGCCCTCTTTTTGACCCATGCAGTATACAGGTCCTCAATGGAAGGCAGGTTGGCAGCAATTGTTTTTTCTGCAGTTCTGATTATCCTCTGAAGTCTGTGTCGGTCCTCTTGGGTTGCAGCACCAAACCAGACAGTTATTGAGGTGCAGATGACAGACTCAATGATTCCTCTGTAGAACTGTATCAGCAGCTCCTTGGGCAATTTGAGCTTCCTTAGTTGGCGCAGAAAGAACATTCTTTGTTGTGCTTTTATGATGATGTTTTTGATGTTAGGTGACCATTTTAAGTCTTGAGATATGATAGAACCTAGAAATTTGAAGGTCTCTACTATTGATACTGTGTTGTCTAGTATTGTGAGAGGTGGAAGGGTTTCTCCTAAAGTCTACCACCATTTCTGTGGTTTTGAGTGTGTTGAGTTCTAGATTTTTCTGGTCTCACCACAAGGATAGTTCAATCTCCCATCTGTATGCGGATTCATCATTGTCTCGAATGAGTCCGATTACTGTTGTATCATTTGCAAACTTCAGTAGTTTAACAGATGGATTGTTTGAGATGCAGTCATTAGTGTATAGAGAGAAGAGAAGTGGTGAGAGTACACTGCCTTGGGGGGGGACACCTCTGCTAATTGTACATGTATCTGATGTGATTTTTCCTAGCTTCACCTGCTGCTTCCTGTCTGTTAGGAAGTTTGTGATCCACTTACAAGTGTGTTCAGATACCGCTAGCTGATTTAGTTACCGCTAGCTAGTTGAAGATAGAACTGAAGTTGGCCTTCCTTATCAGGCTTAATATCAGAGGTAAAGGTTCCCATTGCACATATGTGCTAGTCGTTCCTGAGCTTCAATTGCCTTTTCTATATTTTGAGATTAGATTTAGCATTTCCTTGGTATTAGTAGGAAGGAAGAAAGGGAGCCATAGCAGCATCACAATGCCACGACTCAAGCCCTGTCTCTTCTTATGTACATTGTGATAATAATAATAATAATAATAATAATAATAATAATAATAATAATAATTTATTGGATTTGTATGCCGCCCCTCTCCATAGACTCGGGGTGGCTAACAACAATGATAAAAACAACATGTAACAATCCAATAATAAAAACAACTAAAAACCCTTATTATAAAATCAAACACACACAAACATACCATGCATAACTTGTAATGGCCTAGGGGGAAGGAATATCTCAACTCTCCCATGCCTGGCGGTATAAATGAGTCTTGAGTAGTTTATGAAAGACAGGGAGGGTGGGGGCAGTTCTAATCTCTGGGGGGAGTTGGTTCCAGAGGGCCGGGGCCGCCACAGAGAAGGCTCTTCCCCTGGGGCCCACCAAACGATATTGCATGCATGCATGAAAGGAGCAAAGCTTTTGACATTATGTCACAATGCTGAGTGCTTGTATCATTCTAAGTAAGGTTACAAGTTCTTGTGGATAACAGTGGGCAATCTATCTTTCTAATAGCAGTATACGGTTGAAGAATCAATGTAAGCTCTGGCTTAGCCTGTTTACAAACAGTAGAATTTTCCCTATATATTTCATATAAAACCTCACTGAGAAACCTGTGCTAAAGCTAAAAATAAATGTAACCTTTGCAGAAAAGAAAACATACATTTAGTTATAAGGAAACTGTAAACATATATTTTACATATTCTGATAATACCTCCCAAGATGAGTGTGGAGGCAGTCCTTTTTGCGAAATTAGTTTTTATAACTTGGTTTACAGATTTCTCCATCATGCTTTACTATGTGATCCAAGGATGTTTCAGTGGTGCCTAAAATCCAACATGCCATAATAGTCCTATTGGATACTTTTATCATTTGATAAAAGCCCCAGCAAATTTAGAAGATTAGAAGCATGGGCATAAAGCACATACAGTCTAACCCATTTTCTGTGATCAGCTGAAAACATTGGAAAGAGAAACCTAGCAGACATTGTCACCTTGTTATTCCCCTTTGTTTCAGATACTGCACAAGCTGAACTATTTATTACGAGAGACAGGCTTGATGTTCCTTTTCACTCAGCCATATCTTCAGCCTCAGGCATTGATCAAAACCAAGGCAGCTGTCCTTGGAATAGTATTACTATACAATTTAAAGCAGGCATTGCAGAAAGCAATTAAAAGAAATAAATAAAATGACAATCCAGTCTAGATTGGGTACACTAAAGGACACTTGAGCATTATTTCTTGAAAGCAGGTGTAAACAGAAGTCTGCAACTGGAAGAAAGAATGGCAACTTTAACTACTTTATACTGTTTTCAAGGGTGACCATTACGGAAGTCCCTTTCCTCCTCTATATTCTGTGCAATTTTCAAAGAGAGGTTAGGTAATGTCTTCTGCTCAGGCAGGGGTTTCAGAGGGAGATCTTAATTCTTGTTGCTTCTAAATGTGCAATCCCAAGTGCTACAGACAGAATTATGTTGATGCCCCATTGCCGTTCTAAACATGCTGCTTACCATGCTCATTTAAAGACTGAACAGCATCCAGGGGTGGGCTGCTGCCCAGACAGTGGGGGGGACACAGCGGGGTAGCAAAAATGGAACTCCACCCCAGAGCACCCAATTTGCACAGAAAGATGTTGAAAGAAAATGCAGGGCATCCTGCATGAGCCACGCCCACAGTGTGGTAGTAAAAATTTTGGCAACCCTTCACTGATCCCATCTCGGAATACTGATTCTCATGAACTGCATCAAACTGACCAGTTCACACAGTTACCTATGTTTTTCGTTTGAACTCTGAGCTTGGCAATTTGGTTGCAAATGTTTCGTCCCCATTCAAGGAGACATCTTCAGTGTACTTTGGATTGTGCTTGTCTAGGTAGCACTGGCCTTTAAATACTTATCCGAGTCCTGGTCTGATTTTGGGTTGTGTGATTGGCTGACTGTAGTTGCTGAGTCATTAGTCCTTGGTTTTAAATACCATCTGTGTGATGTAAATTAGTGCTGGTGTTATGTTTGGATGTCTTCTGATGATGTCATGATTTGGTTTCAGCCATGCTGCAAACAAAGTTATAACTCGAAGGATTACAAGAAATAGAGCCACATCACACTCAGCCAATCAAATCAACACCCTCCTCCAAAAAGCCGCCATAGTTAGCCTTCTAATCTAAGCTATATTTATGCTATTTCTTTGTAGAAAATAATTTGAAATGTCTTTGACTATTAGTAGGGCTGGAAGTTAAGTTGTTGGTTTGAGCTCCGAGATTGACAATTTTTCATCCCTATTCGACACAACCCAAAATCAGACCAGCACTCGGAAAGGTATTTAAAGACCAGTGCTCCCCAAGAAAACACAATCCAAAGCACATTGAAGATGTATCCTTGAGTGGGGACAAAACATTTGCAACCAAATAGCCAAGCTCAGAATTCAAACCAACAACATAACTATCAATTCGAGCTACTAATATTCAAAGACATTTCAACAGTTACCAATAGACAATGTGGTGTATGAGGTTTGTGGTGATGGGGAAAGGTGGTAATGAAATTTAAACTCAGTGAAATGAATCTTCTTTGATCAGACTGTGCATTCCTGATAGATGCACCTCTGCAATCCTAGAAACAGCTCTTCCTGAAGCTATTATTTCACTCAAATAATATTAACTGGTGATATAGGACAATATTTTGGATAGATGAGTGGCCATAGAAATTTGATTAATAAATATATAATTTGCATTTTATTATGTTCTGAATCTTCCCCATTTTGATTTCCCCCAAAATTATAATCACTTGATCATGGGACATTGAGACAATTGGAAATATAGGCCAGTTGATTGGTGGGTATGGGGGGAGTGGTAATGCCCAACAATTAGAACTTTGAAAAACCAATTGTAAATGCCATTCATTCAGCACTGTCATACGTTTGAACAGTCATTGAGCAAGTTAAATGATGCCCACCTGTACCCTCCCTCCTGGTATTCCAATAATAGGTGAAGGCAATTCTGTTTTGCTATTCTTTGGAGAGGGGAAAAGTCAATTAATTGTTATATTGTGTTATATTTTCTTTTGTGTTTCTGCTTTATTATATGTAGCCCAGGTTACATGAATTGTCAAGCAAACAAGCAAAACCACCATACTTCTACACATTACTTTTCAACGTATAGATACTGTAACCTACACACTAGTGACCTATCAATTGTGCTGTAGATTTCTTACAAGATGCTATCTATGACAATTCCAAATCAAGTTTTCACAACTTTAGAGTGTTTATGAAATTTGTTAGGATGATCACTCTTTTTCCTGCTAATACACTGGATACAGATGTTAGTTGGGGTCAAATTGATAAGGAATGCATTTGAAGATCATTTTTCTTGTTGGTAGTCTCCTATACACATACCACTTTTGTTTACACTGGTGTTGTGGCTGACAGTTTCAAAAATGACTGACAAGAAACATCTCAGTATTAAGGAGCTTAGTTTCTCCACCTGACCTATGAGCAACGCGTTTTTGCCTCATCATCCTCAAAGCCAAAAAGACACAGTTTTTATTTTGCTTTTCCCAGTTTTATGGCATTCTAAGGTAAGTAGCAAAACTAAAGGCAATCCTACACTAATCTGCTCTAACTGAATGGAATAGCCTTCTTTCATCCTGCAAGCTGTAAGCTGGAGAAAAGGTATTAGAGGAAAACTCCAGCTTACAGGAGGAAAGAAGGCTATTCCATTCAGTCTATCCAACATTCCAAAATATTAACTTGGTCTTGTTGGGGAATTACTGTAATTTCCAATATAGGTTGCACTCAGCATGCTCCCAGTCAATCCCTTTATCCAGATCAGAGGAGGCATATCACTAGGTCACCTGGCAAAAATACAATTTGATGTATATTTATTAAATATCAGCAAACATAAAATGGGGAACTAGAAACAAGGGGCAAAAAATAAAAAGACAAAAAACAGGCACATTTAGGGATAAAGACATGAACAGAAAATAAGAAATTAAAGGATATAGAACGTAAAACCATAATCAACATTATCTCCATATCACTATGTTATCTAGGTATTAGATTATGTAGGTGCTACACTATTGGAGTTTTTCAGAGAAAGATTGGACATTAACTTATGCACAATGGTATAAGGACCCCTGCCATGAGCAAGGGGGTTGGACTAGAACAGGGGCAGGCAAAGTTGGTTCTTCTGTGGCATGTGGACTTCCATTCCCAGAATTCCTGAGCTAGCAGGATTGGCTCATGAATTCTGGGAGCTGAAGTCCACAAGTCATAGAACAGCCAACTGGAATAGAAGACCTGCAAGGTCCCTTCTAGCCCAACGACTGTATGATTTTATGATCTGTGTATCTCCAGCTATATATCAAAAGGCATAGAAATATCCAGAGCCACTGGAAACAATATTGCAGATAATTAGCACAGAAAATCTCAAAGGGAGTGTTTTATGGATAGTCCTTATGATCAGTTTTTTAATACCTATTCAAAGGTACGATGGCCTTAGGAGGTGTGTCTTATCACCTGTAAAGCACTTCTAGCTGTTGAAAAACATTGTGTTACCCCTATCCGCCACAGTCCACAATTGTGATCTGGGTGCTTGGCAAGATATTCACACATGCAACTGGTTACTAAGTGCCCTGCAATTATGTGGTTACCATTTTGCAATTTTCTCTGACAGTTTCTCCAGAAAGTCAATGAGAAAACTGGCAGGGCAGGTTGTGAGCTACTGCCATCTGCTAAGAAGACCTCCTCTCATTTCTGGAGGCTGACTAAAAGAGCTACCTGCTGAGGAAAACTAATTATTATTTTTTTGGCTCGATAGAGAAATGAAATTTAGATCCTGACAAACTCCTCCTCTTTCACACCACGAAGAGAACTGAACTCCATTGGCGGGGTGGAAAAATGGAACTCAGGTCCCTTTCCATACCCTGCTGAAGGTGTTTCCTTCTTGACATGGAGAAGTCAGGGTAGATAAATGGAACTACGGTCCTAATCCAGCTGCCATACATGACTTTAAGGTGATGGCATTGATGGGAAGTGATGTGATGTGGAAAAATGGGCCAGTTTCATGATATTTATTTTATTTATTTATTTATTTATTTATTTATTTATTTATTTATTTATTTATTTATTTATTTATTTATTTGTTTATTTATTTATTTATTTATTTATTTATTTATTTATTTATTTATTTATTTATTTATTTGTCCAATACACAAATATATAGGAAGAAAAATAGACATGTAATATAAAAGAGGGTGAAAGTGGACTTAGAGGAGAGGATATATGAAAGGAAGAGAATATATAAGTGTTCTGTCTGGGTGCCCCCAGACTTCAGCACCAACTGAAAAAAGCAGTCAGACACGCTGGTAAAACGCAAAGTCACTTTATATTTTTGAACACAAACACAGAGAAAAAACTGTTCTTACACACTGGGATGCTATGAGGCTTCACAGAAGAGTCACGACTGCCAGACAATACAACAGGCTTCTTGCTGGCACACCCACCACTGTAGAGAATAAGACCCACGCCTCCCCCAAGGTTTCAGCCTTCAAGGCCACAAGCCAGAATCAGAGACGCCAAGGATTGCAGCAAGGTCACAGGACTCCCAAAAGATAATTCTCCACAAGACAGGAAGGGCGGGCCTGCCTTTTCAGCCTTTCTGGGGAGAACCACACCCAAACCCAGCTGTTGCCTATTAGGGATGGTAATACCTGGCTAATTGTCCCCTTTGTTGTGCTGCTCTTCTCTGCCTGAGATCAATGATGGCTTGTGCGTTCTCATCTAAGGACTCGAGGCTACTCGCTGGGGAGAGCTCCACCCCGGGGGTCTCAGGCTGTTCTGCCTCTTCCTCGGCCTGCAATTCCTCCTCCCCATCTGCCTGTTCCTCCTCCTCCTCCTCCTGTTCCTCGTCCTCCCCCTCTGAGCATGGAGCCGGCAGAATGCCAGCCGTTCCCTGAGGAGCCTCAGACTGAATCACAACATATAAGATAGGTGAAAGAAAGGAAAGACAATTGGACAGGGGACGAAAGGCACTCCAGTATGCCCCTTACTGGCCTCTTACTGGCCTCTTAGGAATCTGGAGAGGTCAATCGTGGAGAGTCTAAGGGAGAAGTGTTGGGGGTTAGGGGTTGACACGATTGAGTCCGGTAATGAGTTCCACGCTTCGATAACTCGATTGTTGAAATCATACTTTTTACAGTCCAGTTTGGCGCGGTTCGTATTAAGTTTGAATTTGTTGCGTGCTCTTGTGTTGTTGCAGTTGAAGCTGAAGTAGTCATTGACTGGTAGGACATTGCAACATATGATCTTGTGGGCAATACTCAAATCATGTTTTAGGCGCCGTAGTTCTCTAGGCCCAGGATTGTAAATCTATTTTCGTAGGATATTCTGTTTCGAGTGGAGGGGTGAAGGGCTCTTCTGGTGAAATATCTTTGGACATTTTCAAGGGTGTTGATGTCTGAGATGTGGCATGGGTTCCATACAGATGAGCAGTAGTCTAAGATGGGTCTGGCAAAAGCTTTGTAGGCTCTTGTGAGTAGAGTGAGATATGAAGTGCCTTGCCAAAGGGAATCACAACCACCTATTTCCGGGGCTCAATACTTTTTGTCACAGAAAAAAACTACAAGTAAGTTATTTCTATCTAAACTATCGTATTTCCAATAGAAGTGGCATGATATGACACAATAAATTCTGACATCAACATTGTTCCTTTTTCTCCTCCAGTGGTGACAAAAGCAGCAGAATTTGGACAGGGGTTTGAACAAAGTTTCTGTGTTGTTGTTATCGGGCTCTTTAATCACGGCACAGATTTCACAATGCTGTGCTGTCTAATTTCCCTGTAGAGATTGTAAAATCAATTAACAGTTATCTCAGAAAACAGTAACATAATACCAATGCCTACTGTATAATGCCATTGCAACGGTGAATTCCTTAGTAGGCTATACAATAAAAGATTAACCAGAATCTAAAAAAGGTGGTTGTCTGTGTATGTTTCGGTGCGAGATAGCACATTCACATGAAAATAAAATGAAAACACACTGAAGAACAAAATTGGTTTTGATTAATTGCATGCAATGTTTCAGATTTTTAAAGATATGAAATTATTTGTAAATCTTGGATTCAAAGCCATGATGATCAAGAGAAACAGAGAGAGAAAACAGATATGGTTGAATTTATTGTGTGTAATTACAATAATGAAGTTTCATTTTCATATCCCTCCATTCCCCCAAGCTGAAACCAGGCCTAGAGTAGAACTCCAGCAAAGAACCTTCTTCCCAATCCCTTCAGAAGCAGGCAAAGCAAATATCTCCTGGCATCCTTGTCAATTTTCCTGCTTTAGCAAACAACTTCAACAAAAACATCCAATGGGATTGCAACATTTACCCATCTCTTTGTCGCTTTGTTTTGTTGAGTGCCACATAACCATTATGAAATCAAATGGACATTACAATGAGTATATAAGAAGCCATGGTAGTTTCCAAATTATATCATGATGCAAATGATAAAATTAAATCCTTGTTTCATGTCTACTTTGTGAGTTGTACCATCTGTGCAGTGATATGATGCCTGTGTTGTCATTCCTGCCATTAGTGTCCCTTCAGTGTTTACCTGGGAACACAGACACCCTCTTTAGCTTGTAGTTTAGTAGGTTATGTTAACTGTGTTAACCATTTATTCATTAAAACATGGACAAACAAAGCAGGGTTTTATACAATGCATTAACCATGTCAGTTTCATCAATCTTTCCTGGTAAAACTTTTTAATGGATTGGTCTCTCTTTTTGGGACACATCTCAGTGTGTGTCAGTAATCCTCTTAACAAGATCTAGAACTTCTTTTCATCAATAACCAGTTAGATTGTAACATTACATCCTACACATAAACTGCATCAACTCCTATCCTCAATATGATGCTATAGAGCATGGCACACCAGAACAACTAGACACAAGAACAGTTTTTTCCCCAAACACCATCACTCTGCAAAACAAATAATTCCCTCAACATTGTCAAACTGTTTCCTAAGTCTGCACTACTATTAATCATTGTTCCCATCACCCATCTCCTCCCGAACGAACAAAATGATGTTCAACATTGAGAAAAGCAAAGTCCTACATATAGGCAAGAAAAACCCAAGACACACACACAAACTGGGAAGCACCACACTTAGCAGTAGTGCCTGTGAGAGAGATCTCGGAATCTTGGTGGATAACCAATTAAATATGAGCTAGCAATGTGCAGCGGAGGCAAAAACAGCCAACACAATCTTAAGCTGCATCAACAGAGGAATACACTCCAAGACTAGGGAAGTACTAATATCACTATATAATGACCTAATCAGACCACAACTGGAGTACTGCATTCAATTTTGGTCACCTCACTACAAAAGGGACATAGAAACTCTGTAAAAGGTACAGAAGAGAGCAATCAAAATGATAAAGAGAATGGAAACTAAGACATATGAAGATAGGTTGATGGATCTGGGCATGGATAGTCTAGTGAAAAGGAGGGCAGTATACAGGTACTTGAGAGGTTGCCACAGAGAGGATGGAGACACATTATTTTCCAGGGTACCAGTGGGCCAGACCAGGAGCAATGGATGGAAACTGACCAAGGAGAGATTCAACCTGGAAACAAGGAAGAACTTTCTGATGGCGAGGGCAATCAACCAGTGGAATGGCCTGCCAATGAAGGTTGTGAATGCCCCAATACTCAACATATTCAAAAAGAAATTGGACTGCTATCTGGTTGGGATGGTGGAGGGTCTCCTGCCTGAGCAGGGGGTTTGACTAGATGACCTGCAAGGTCCCTTTCAACTCTAACAATGAATGAATGAATGAATGAATGAATGAATGAATGAATGAATGAATGAATAACTGCATGACTGTAATTTTGTGGCTTGGATCCTTACAATTTATATTGACTGGTTCCCAATATGATTTGATTGCTTATATATGCCCAGACTATCATTAAGTGTTGTACCTTATGATTCTTGATGAATTCATCTTTTCTTTTATGTATACTGAGAGCATGTGCACCAAGACTAATTCCTTGTGTGTCCAATCATACTTGGGCAATAAAATTCTATTCTATTCTATTACGGCCTTTAGTGTACCTCTTAGACTGTAGGTAGAGGTTCATATGATGGAATCTTCCTATGTAAGGCAAGAGTCTTACACATAAAGTATTACATTAAAAAGTAAAAAAAAGGTTATGCTACAGATATATGCTTTCTTTTCTGGCTTCTTCCTGTTCTCTAACTAAAGGATTTTTTTATTTTTGGTATGGAGCACCTGTAAAAGTGAAATCCAGATGTAGATTCCTGCGTCATGAGTTTTAAACTTCACCATTAAGGAGTCCCAACAATTTGGTTATAGTTAGTTTCAGGGAATGTTAAACTTCATAGATTTTCCCCAAATGTTTTCAGTACTGCTGACCACAAGGTGGCATTGACCCATCTTCATAGCCCACAGAAAAATAAAAGCAACTACTTATACAATCAGTTCTTCGATTTTGTGAATAGCACCAATGATTTCAACAGTGCTAAATTCTTACCTACTGGGAGACATAGTTCCCTCTAAGCTGAGCATAAAAATCATCATCAACTCAGAGTTTTTCAAACCTGCCCAGAAGCCGAGAGGGAAAGAGTGAGAGGGAAGGAGAGAGAGAGGAAGAGAGGAAGAGAGAGAAACAGATAGAAAAAAGAGAGGAAGGAAAAGAGAAAGAAAAAGAATGGGAGTAAGGAAGAGAGAAAGAAAATCAAAATCTAGTTTGAAACTAGTTCAACAATTTAAGTGGCATTTTGATATTGATAGAGTTGCCCTATTATGAGCTCACTGTTATAGACACACAGTACAGTATTTTATTTTGAAATTCTCTGAGGCAAAACAGGGTGGGATTTTTGTTTGTTTGTTTGTTTATTTGTTTATTTATTTATTTATTTATTATTTCTGTGCCGCCCAGTCCCGAAGGGACTGCCGCTCAGACACTATACTTTTCCGCCCACCCCCCAAAAAAATTAGAGGGAACACTGCTGGGAGAAGAGACCTGGTTGTGCCTTATAAATAAAATTGAGTATCTTCATAACATTTTGTTTAGATTCTAAATTTTAGAAATATGGTACAGAATGAACATCTTCCTGGATATGTAGCTCAAATTCCTCCCTAGCATCTCATTGTACTTTTGGTTGCAGGTAAGTCTCTACCTGCCTATCTGATGGCAACACATAACTAATTGGGTTGTTCTTTGAAAAAAAAACTGAGTAAAATCAAATGTTGCTAGTATTTGGATAGGAACCATCATGAATACCAGGGCAATAGGGAAAAAAACACTGCAGGTGAAGGCAGATTAAACTATTTTCATCCCACCCCTCCCATACCCACATGATTCCTGGAAATGACTTGATTTCAACTTGAGAGTCTTTAAGACCCAGTTCATAAGCAGAAATCTTATACATAGCATTAAACTTTGACTATGCAGAATTATATACATAAGTCTTTGCACCAAATTTATAAGACCCAGTTCATAAACATAGAACAAATGTATCATGGATTCAAGCCTTTACATTCTTGTCAATACTGGGTGACAGCCTTTCCATTTAAATAATAATAATCTCTTTGCTACATCCCTTGCCACACAAATTTTTCATACAATAATATATTTTCAGTTTTTGGCACATGATTGAAAATTACATTCACATTGCAGCCCACATTAGTTCTCCCAAAGCTCTATGAGCAAATGGATGGGTATTCAAGCTAAACAGGACAATAGTGAGGAAATCCATATCATACGAGTGCTTACACCACCAGCTGGTGCTTCCTAAGTAATGAAATTGACTGGCAAGCCTTTTTCAAGGTTCTTGATGACGTACAATAAAAGTAGAAGAACATCTTTGTTAAATGAAATTGTTCCCTTAAGATCTCATAACATTAAGAGGGGTGGGGGGAAATCACAGATAAAGCTAAATTAAGAAGATTTCAGAAACAGAAATCACAATTTATCAAATGTGGTTAGATTTAATGATTTACCTTAATACATAAATTGTAATTTTCATATATGTTAAATTTCCAGGTGTATAATATCCTTCTCATTATTCACATTATAGTAGATCTTTTTGTATGTTCTATATATTTCTTCTTTCTTTATAGGTATCTCAGATTTATGTTAATGTAGTTGTCCTATATTGCTTGAAATACAAAAAACCCTCCTGCAAAGTACCGGGGGGTAGGGGAGGGAGGATCCGAATTTCGCCTTAACATTCTAAGAAACATACTTTACATCAGTGATGGTGAACCTTTTTTCCCTTGGGTGCCAAAAGCACATGTGTGCATGCTATTGTGCCCGTGCGAGTGCCCACACCCATAATTCAATGCCACTTGTCCCCCTGCACATGCATGTGTGATTCCCCCTGTGATGCCCCGCCCCCTTTGCATGCATTTATGCCCCCCTCTCCCATGTTTCCCTACTTCAGGTGGTCCTGGTAGAGCCATTTTTTGCCTTCCCCAGGCTCCAGAGGCATTCTTGGAGCCTGGGGAGGGTGAAAATTGCTTCCCTGCCCCCCCGGAGGCCTCCCGGATGCGGAAAATGCCTTTCTAGAGCCTCTGCACAAGCCAAAAATCAGCTGGCCAGTGTGCACATGTGCACTGCAGATTAATTAGGGCAACAGCTCAGATATGACTCTGTGTGCCACCTGTGGCACGCGTGCCATAGGTTTGCCATCACTGCTTTACATTCTTGTAGTGTGTGTATAAGGAAACTGCAGTGGCAAAGATTTCATGTACATTATATTACAAATTGCTTCTGCAATGGGGTGCTTAATTAACCATTATTAAGTACTTTAATTTCTATGGTTGTAGATTGTACATATCAATGCATTGGGAAATCATCATTATTATACACAGAGATTTTTGAAATTACAGCTGTTATTTCTTTGGCTGGTATTAGCCTTCGTATGTATCAAGTTCTTCTCAAGAAGTTAGGATGTCATAATATGTCAGAAAAGTGTGTGCATGGATCCAAGTATTTTGTAATTCACAGATGGAAACATTTCCACAGATGCATAGATTTTCTAAGTGCTGTCCAAGATTTTTGAATCTGGCACCCAGTGTGCTGATAACCAACACAACCACCACGGTTGATTTATGCCATAATCTTTTTGAATTTTAGTTTTCAGATCTTGATACTTTGTTAACTTATCCATTTTTTTGCATTCATCCCTACTGTCCTCTGGTATTGCCAAATCAACTATCTACAATTTTCTTCTTTTCAACCACAGTTTTTTGTGTTATGTGCCAAGACTTTATCAATGTGTGTTTGGAAACCTCACAATATTTTAATCTCAGTTTTGACTATTTTTTCAATTCTATGTTCTCACCATTTTTGTTTGTTGGTTACTGACACATAAATTTTTTTACAGGCATTCTAATTGAATGCAAAATCACAACTGCCAGTTCTTTAACTTGTGTTGCCTTTATACACATCGAGGTCTTCCTTAGATTTCAGGATACCATAATTTATCATCTGGTTATTATTATTGTATCACACAGTCAGTTAGATGTTTATACTTGATTTAGCATTTTATTAAGTTGTCTTCGTCATCATTGTCGTTGTAGTTGTTGATTCTGAATTGGAAAAAACAAGGATTAAATAACTTGCAAGTATTTTCCAAGTATAAACAAGTATTCATTCAGCCCATGGGGGAAACATCTGAAGAAGGTTGAATTTACACTAAAAACAATCTCTTTCTCCAGAAGCCAACTGGACGGAAAAATTAATCTTCAGTACTGTTCATGGAATAGGGACCTTCACCCCAATTGAGGACAACAAGTTAGTGTAGGAGTCCAAGATAGATTATGTAGCACCCAATCTTCCAAAATAGAAGAATTAGGACAGACTCTTATTCCCCTTCTTCAGCATTGGAGACAGATTCTGTCTCCCTTTCAATGTAGCAATATTAGAGGGAAAATAAAACTGAGTTCAGCTGAAAAACATCAAATGGAATACAAGAGGGGAAACTCAAGATGACAGATACAATATTCTAGGCTTTCCTAAGGATGCTTGAAAAGCATATCCTGAGAAAATACAAATGCTTGCTCTGTAAATTGAAATGAGTCTGAACTCTGTTGATTGGTTGGACCCATAATTTAGCCATTAGTCTCCAGAATTAATCTATCTGTTTTGTTTTTTCTTAATGCTCTCTATTCATGTACACTGAGAGCATGTGCACCAAGATGAATTCCTTGTATGATCAATCACACTTGGTTGATAAAAATTCTGTTCTATTCTATATTCTATTCTACTAGGAAATGGAGAATAGGAAAGGAGGAATTTGTATGCAGATATATTGCTTTAGGAAGGTAAAACATTTTTGAGAGGAGCTGATTGATTAGCAAGTGATCCTTCACTTCAACAAGAATTACATCAGCTCCGTAGAGATTCACTTCCTTTTAAAACCAAGAAAAGAAGAAAAGGAACCAGTCTCTCGAAAGCCCCAAGGAAACCTCAGAAATAGCAACCCAGCACTATCATTCATTCGGTGAACTAACGATATGTGAAGGGAGCCTTCTGGCTTTCTGTTAAGAGTTCAAAAGACATGACATAATAAAATGATGCCTCCTCCTGCACAACATCTTGTCAAGTTTTATAAAAGTGATAGGTGGCTGAAATTTTAGAAAGCCCAGTCTTGTTTTCCCCAGAACAAAAACAAGTGTGCAGTGGTGTGAGGATTGCAGGTTGCATGTGCTCTTCCATTTCCTTAATATATCAGAAATTTCCGCTACCAAGAAACCAGTGCAAGTTTTTGAAGAAAGACTGAGATAAGGAGAAGCCATTTTGTTTCTGTGAGACTTTTAAAAAATTCTTTTAAAATTCACCAACCTTACATAAACATCTATACGTATACCATAATATCAAAACATCCATTATTATACATTTCTCTCCAAAATGCTATAAATATATATCTTTAATTCGCTCCTTTTATACTTTTATCTGCTTTCCTTCTATATTTCACACTATTCTCCTCCCTCTATCTCCCTTGCTTCCCTCTACCTTCTTTTTCAAACTCTACTTTTTTCCTACTTCCCTCCTCTCTCTTGCCCTTCTTTTTTACTTCCTCTTCCTCCCTCTTTTTTTCCCATGAGAACATCTAATCATAATCTTTCTTCCAAATTAATCGCTATAGCTTATTTTCGAGACATATTCATTATCACTTATACCTCTTAATTTAGACCTTACTCCTCCCTCTCTTCAATTTATATCTTTACTCGACATTTTCCCCCTGTCATTTCTAAATGCCCCAAATTTCTAATTTCTTTTCCCATTTCATATCTCCCTTCCAACTTTATTACTCAATTTTTTTTAATTTTAATTCATTCTCCAAGTTTAAATAAATTCTAACCTAATTACTCCATTTCCATCCAGTGGTTAATAACGTTCTAAAATCTCCATAACAGAAAGTCAAAATTATAAATTATATTATATTATATAAACACTTTTAAAAGTAATAATTATGTATATCGTGTATCATTCCAACAGTGTCAATAATCATCTGAATCTTTTTCAATATTAAATCAAATTTCTAAGATTACACAAATCTGATATAAAACAAATCTTATAAAGAAGGCTAGTAATTTTCAAATTCTATATCCTTCCAGCAATTGATTTATTATGGTCAAATTTATTTCCCTTCTTTTCTTTATTCTTTTTTCCCTTTCAGCATCAAAATTTAATTCAATTAATTCAAAATGTAATTTGATTTAATCCATTATATACCAATCTAATATAGAATTGTTAACCTATAAAAACTTTTAACTAGATAGTTATGCTGATTAATTATACAAACTTATACATAACAAATATTGTTAACACAATTAAATACAAAACAATAATTCCAACAAATTTATGGTATTCCACCGTCAATCATCCATTCTCTTTTAATCTCTCAAAAATTTGATTTTTTGTAATTTCTGTGGGACTTGATGCAGATGGATACAGATGATGATTGTCCGTCCTTAGCATTATGTACTGTGTGAGGTAGGCTTGTTTTTCATTCTCATTTCTTGAGGCACCCAATGTACTCTGGTTGTTGGGAATCCCAGCACAGCTTATGAATGAGACAAACTCAGGTTCAGGAAGCAATCAATATATACATAATAGGCAAAACGAAGTGCACACACACACCTCTCAAACTTTGTGCAAAGGAGAAAGCTTGGCACTTGCTGCTCTTCTTACTTCTGCCTTCCAGGCTAACGTGTCAAACTGCACCTGCCAAAATACTCTCTTCTGTCTAACTGGTAAAGGGACAGAAGCCTTTTAGTCTTCTGCATCCGATCACATTTTGTCCCACTTACATTGGCAGCCATATCCTTGGCTCGTGTACTTGTAATTCAGGCCTGGTCCAAACCTGCAGCAGAATGAGGACGGTAGGAAAAAGAACGGAGGTGATGGAGTAGATTGGACCTCTTCAGACTGCAACAGTGAAGTGCTAGTTTTGAATATTGCTCCATTAGCAACAGAAGCAACCCTCTGCAAACAAAGCTTGATAGTGAAAAAAGTTTTAATCAGCTGTCTACTTAAGTAGTTGAGTTTTCTTTCTGCATTAAACTATTTAGGCAAATAAGGGATGCAGTGGCTCAGTGGCTAAGATGCTGAGCTTGTCGATCAAAAGATTGGCAGTTCAGTGGTTTGAATCCCTAGCACCGTGTAATGGGATAAGCTCCTGTTACTTGTCCCAGCTTCTGCCAATCTAGCAGTTTGAGAGCACTTTAAAAAAATGCAAGCAAAAAAATAGAGACTATCTTTGGTGGTAAGGTAACAGTGTTCTGTGTGCCTTTGGTGTTTAGTCACGATGGCCACATGACCATGGAGACATCTTTGAACAGCACTGGCTCTTCGGCTTTGAAATGGAGATGAGCACTGCCCCCTAGAGTCAGGAACGACTGGCACATATGTGCGAGGGGAACCTTTACCTTATTTAGGCAAATGGAAGTAAAATCAGATAGGATTTACCTACCTGTATGCAACTTATTTACCCTCCTGCAACACCACTTGGGTTCCCATGTTCTGAAAATACTCTCAGTAGTTCTCTGAAAACAGCCCCTGACACAAAAGCATCCATCCGTCTTTATACTTAGCTAAATATAGCTTTGCTAGGTTATTTTATCCTTGAAACAATTGGAAACAAGTCTTGCAAGAGAGTTCCAAGTACATTTTTCTTTAGCTACTGAATGTTGTTATTATTCCCAATATTTTATTAGTTCTTTTGTATTAACATCACAGCGTAGGAAGGGGCTATCATGGCCACCAAATCCTATGCCCTGCTAATGAAGGACTTAGACTGAATCCCTGACAGATGGATGACTGGCTTCTGTTTAAATGTGTCCAATGAAAAGAAGACAAGCATGTCTTTGGGAGCTGGTTCTTCTCTATTGCTAGAAAATTCTTTTTGGCCTTGAGTGAGACTCTACCTTTTTATAACATTATACTATAATGTGCACTCAAGAATGACAGATGATGGATTTTTTGAGCATCATTGTGACAGTTTTTCAAGTATTTGAAGAGTATTATTATATACTCACTCCATTGTGTCCCTCTCGAGGTTCATTTTTCCCCATTTCCTATCACCTCTCTTCATTAATACACATCCCTAGACTCTAAACACCCTTGTTACTCCTTTCTGCACCTGTTCCACTTTGTATGAATCCTTACAAGGGGTGTGGGTTCAGGATTTGAGCTCGGTTTGAGTAAAAAGGCAATACAGTACAATTACTGTGCTCCACAATTTGGAAATTACATTGCTTTTGACACCGCCGGGAGCAGGAGGCTGGTGACAAGAACCACTAAACTATTGACAATGTTCTGCAGCTGCCACTTTCACAGATGTGATCAAAATATATAACAGAGTTGGAAGAGACCTTGGAAGTCTTATAGTCTAACCCCCTGCTTAGGCAGAAAACCCTACACTACACAAATGGTTATTCAACACTTCTTAAAAACTTCCAGTGTTGGAGCATTCATAATTTCTGGTGGCAAGCTATTCGACTGATTAATTGTTCTAACCATCAGGAAATTTCTCCTTAGTTCTAAGTTGCTTCTTTCTTTGTTTAGTTTCCACCCATTGCT
Organism: Erythrolamprus reginae; assembly: GCF_031021105.1. Taxonomy (NCBI): domain Eukaryota; kingdom Metazoa; phylum Chordata; class Lepidosauria; order Squamata; family Dipsadidae; genus Erythrolamprus; species Erythrolamprus reginae. The sequence goes on from NC_091950.1 coordinate 63,915,039, forward strand.
TCCTGTTCTACCCAGGTGCTTTGGAGAATAGTTTGACTCCCTCTTCTTTGTGGCTACTCCTGCCCCGAGTCTTCGGAGAGGGGCGGCATACAAATCTAAGTAATAAATAAATAAATAAATAAATATTGGAACACTGCTATCATGTCTCCCCTAATCCTTCTTTTCATTAAACTAGATATATAATAATAATAATAATAATAATAATAATAATAATAATAATAATAATTTATTAGATTTGTATGCCGCCCCAGTTTGAATCTCTGGGGGGAGTTGATTCCAGAGGGCTGGGGCTGCCACAGAGAAGGCTCTTCCCCTGGGGCCCGCCAGACGACATTGTTTAGTCGACAGGACCCGGAGAAGGCCAACTCTGTGGGCCCTTATCAGCCGCTGGGATTCGTGCAGCAGAAGATGGTCCTGGAGGTATTCTGGTCCGATGCCATGTAGGGCTTTAAAGGTCATCGCCAACACTTTGAATTGTGACCAGAAACTGATCGGCAGTCAATGCAAACGTGGTCAAACCTAGGTAACCCCACAATAGCTCTTGTGGCTGCATTCTGCACGATCTGAAGTTTCCGGACACTCTTCAAAGGTAGCCCCATGTAGAGAGCGTTGCAGTAGTCGAACCTCGAGGTGATGAGGTCATGAGCGACTGTGAGCAATGACTCCCTTTCCAAATATGGCCGCAACTGGTGCACCAGGCGAACCTGTGCAAACGCCCTCCTCGCCACAGCCGAAAGATGATGTTCCAGTTTTAGGTGTGGATCAAGGAGGATGCCCAAGTTGCAGACCCTCTCTGAGGGGGGCAATAATTCCCCCCCCAGGGTAATGGACGGACAGATGGAATTGTCCTTGGGAGGCAAAACCCACAGCCACTCCATCTTGTCGGGGTTGAGTTTGAGTCTGCTGACACCCATCCAGACCCCAACAGGTATATCCTGTTCCTGCAACTGTTCTTCATATGTTTTACCCACCAGTCCTCTAATCATCTTTGTTGCTCTTCTCTGCACTCTTTCTAGAGTCTCTAGAGTCTAGAGTATCCTAAGATTTTTATTAATATTGATTGTTTCTTCATTGCTTATTTGACCCCTATGACAATAATTAAGTGTTGTACCACATGATTCTTGACAAATGTATCTTTCTCTTTTATGTATGCTGAGAGCATATGCACCAAGACAAATTCCTTGTGTGTCCAATCCCACTTGGCCAATAAAATTCAATTCTATTCTATTCCAAGTGTGGACTTACCAAGGCATTATAAAGTGGTATTAGCACTTCATTTGATCTTGATTGTATCCCTCTGTTAATGCAGCCTAGAAATGTGTTGGCTTTTTTGGTAGCTGCTGCACACTGTTGGCTCATATTTAAATGGTTGTCCACTAGAACTCCAAGATCCCTCTCACAGTTACTACTGTTGAGCAAGGTACTACATATACTGTACCTGTGCATTTTGTTTTTCTTGCCTAAGCGTAGAACCTTACTATTTTTTCAGAATAAATGCTTGATGAGACATCAAGGTTTTCTATCATAGGATATTATGCAGGTTCCTTTATTAATGATTTTTCTTTTTATAAAATCAAATTTCAATAAGAATTTTAATGGTAGAGTACTGGAAAGTAGTCTGACAAGATGCTGCTGAATTTGTTGACTAGAAGTTCTTTAACTGCATAGAGTTTCTCTTCAGAAGCTGATATCAGGGTTCATGACTGTAGAACATGAAATGTAGAAACTGCTTTATTCAGGTCTGGAGATCTATATTTTATCTGAGGGACAACCATACCCAGTATTAGAAATAGTACACTTATTTTAAATTAGACTTCTGCAGATGTTGGTGTTACATCCTCACAAAAGTCGCCATGAAACTTCTTCATTTGGGGCATATGTCATTGTTGAAATTCTTGAGACAACTTTTGACATCTTGAAAATTATTGAGAGAGGTCTGGAGAAACCCTGCAAGTCTGCTTTGATCATCTGTTGTATCAACTGTAACAATTCTGAAATGCAGCTAGGAGATTCTAAAAAATGTGTAACAGCACAGTCAAAGGAAAACAGAACTTTAGCTTCTGTTATCTCATCTCTCTTTCCAGGGTGAATGATCTCAGTCAGGATCTTGTAGACATTTTTGAAATGGAAATGAAGATCACAGAACTTCATAACTGTTGCTCCACACAATGCCTTCAGCATAATTTTACACTGAGATGTCATACATTCAGTAAATGCCATCCTTTGATTCTGTGTACAATGCAATTGTAAAGATTTTACTTCTGGGAAGCATTGCTTAGTGTCATCCAGGATTAAATTAAGACTGGGGAAGCTCTCTCTCTCTCTCTCTCTCATCTCCTCTCCCTCATCTCTCCCTCATCTCTTTTTCTTTTCCCCTCTCCCTTGCTTTGTTTCTCATCTCTCTCTCCCTCTCACCCCCTCTCAATTGCTCTTTGTTATTCAGCTATAATTCTATTTTAGACATTAGAACATAATTCACTTAAAGATGCAGCTTTACATAACCTTGGCTTTGTAATTTTGACATGTCTAATCTTTTACTCTCAATAGTAAAATAGTGCTGTATGTAAATCTAGCTATTAATCTTCAACTTTCCCCAAGTTTCCCAAAGGTTCCTTGGATCTTTAGGCTCTAGCATTCACCTTGCAATCCTTAAATACCTAGCAAACTAGAGTTGTTTGCTGAGCCTATTGGGTTGGAATGAGTCCATAGTCACAAGGGCAAATGCAAATTACTTAACTGAGTTGATTTTTCTTACCACAATTTAGGTTCAGGTAATCTGTAATCATAGGGTAAAAACTTATATCTTTGATTCCCTTCCTGACAAAGTTAGAAAGAATGCCAATCCCTTTATTCTTTCTATTCCCTGGGACTTGGGTATTTTATTACACCATTCTTCATACAAAACAACAGAAGAGGATCATATTTTGCCAGAAGGTTAATAACTGAGAGAAAATTTCCACAGCATCCAACCAACCGCATATTACGTATCTGCAATCTCCAGCCAAGGTCAGTGTGACATTGATTATTTTACCAAGTATTTACCTTCCAAAGTTGGCCTCTTTCTGGACAGCCCTTTCTAGATTCTTTGCCAGAATCAAGAATCATGCAACTGTGCAGAAGCCATTTGAGACCATGAGTCACTGTTTGGATTTATAAATTAACTACCACAACTACTAGTTACCCAGATGAAAAAACCCAACATGCTTAACAAAATAAATTTTCTCTACAGCTGACAAAAACAAAGCCATAGTTGTCAGACTGATATATACCAAATTACTATTGTACACTGTTTTATTGTCGCTGTTAGCCGCCCCGAGTCTCTGGAGAGGGGTGGCATACAAATCCAATAAATAAATAAATAAATAAATAAATAAATAAATAAATAAATAAATAAATATAAGTTTTGCTTTTTAAAAAAAAAAAATCTTATTGTCTGTTGAAAATGAGCCAAATGGCTCGCACAGTCCATTTAACACAATCAACCTCTTTTTAATAATCACACAAGGATTCACTAAAGTGAGCACAGACTTTAAGATACATCTGAGAAGCCAAAATGCATGAGATGTTTCTCTCAAAAACACTTCATTGATTTCAAACACACTTTACTTTTCTCAACAAATCTGCACACTCAAGGATTTACTGTGACTCAAGTGGTCCCTTTATTTTATAACAGCCAGGAAAAGTTTTGTTTCATTGTGTTCCTAATAAACATGATTATTATTTTTTCTTCTTGGATCATATGTATTCTCCACAATAGATCTTTGAAAATTGAGCCATCTTTGGGGGCCTTTGATATTTTCTCAACCTTTCCCTTCTTTGTGCCACTGTAATATCTTGGCAGCTTCTTCTCAAAACTATTATTTGAGTTCTCACTTTATAGCTCTTTATTGGCATCTGTTAGGCCCATATTTTTGCAGTCCAGTTGTGGAAGTCCAACTATGGTGACCGTACCATCTGTTGGGTGGATCTTGATATAATGCCAGAGTTGCTCAATGGCTGGGCTACTGGATGGAATCTAAAACTGTTAGTGACTCATTGTGTTTGTAATCAGCTGTTGCTCCAAGATCTTTTTCTCAAGTATTATTGCCAAACTGGGTAACTTAATTCTATCCCTCTGCATTTGTTTGTTGGCTAATTGTATAACATTGCATTTGTTTATGCCAAAATCCATTCTTTTATTTTCATCCAATTTCTCTAAACTACTCAAATTATTTCATTTTTTATTTGTTTTCTTTTACCCAGTTTTGTGTCTGATAAACATTCCTTCCTGTAGTCTCTTTCTCAAGGCCACATTCAACACATTAATGCATTTCCCAGAATCAGAAAAGTATATCTCCATAAATTGTGCTCTTCCCACAAGTGAATCTGGGGCAATGTTGCTGCCTTCAAACCATTTAATGCCATGTTTAATGCAATGTAATTTCAGGGTAGGTAATTGGTGAGTTCTCTAGTATTCTTTCTTTTCTTACCAGCATCATCTTACTGGCAGAAAAGCCAACCACCAACTGCTTTTCTGAACACATGTGGCACATATATTATTATTGCATAGCATTTAACATTAATATTTATTACTTACTCCATGCTTCTCTTGATGGTATGATCAATCTCTCAGAAGACGTGCAGGTGAGGTGGGCAGGTAGATATTTGATTAAATAAATAAATATGAATAATTCATATTTTGAGGTATGAAAGAATTTCATAGAAACTGCCAGATCAAGCAGAGGTTCAATATGCTGATGTCAAAGAATCCCCACCCTCCCAAATCTGTCTTTGAACCTTTGCTTTGGAATACAAAGCAAACAAGACTGAACCACAGAAGTTTTAATGCTGTTTTGTGACTGTAGATCTTTCTTTTCTTTTTCTTGTGAATGGGCCTGTGAATTGTTTTCGGTTATGCAAAGAGCCTCTTCTCTCTCACACACAATTCTACAATATGTGCAACATGCAAATATGTGATTCATGCTTACTGTATTTTACAATCTGTTGACCATGCTCATGTAAGCACATGCCACATAGAGCATACCTTCAAATAATAGCATTTCTGACTGTCAGATTTATTGATGTTCTAGAAGCTTGTTGCTTTACTGTAAAGGGAGGGGGGACAGGTATGCCGCCTGTTCAAGGACAAAATTTACTGTTCCAGGACAAAATTTAAGGAGATCCAGAAACGAAACAGATTATTGCTTTAACTGTGGGTTATCCACAGATTTATCCCTGAAACACTTTGGATTTTCTGCATGGAAGCTTTTCTGTTGGGACAGATAAGGGTGACTATGCTGCTTTAGCAATGGGCTGAGCATGAATTGGAAACAACATCATGAGAATGTCTCCCAAAAATAGCTATGTGTTTTCATGCCACAGGAAGAAAGATATAGGTACTATTTTTTAATGCAAGTCATTTAACTCAATCCAACGTCCCAGTTTTAGCCAAGATGATGAATATTCTTTGCTTACAAGCTTCAAGCCAGCTATACTACCATTTAATTATAATACATCCAACCCACTTTTAAATACTTGCTAAATGCTTCATCAAGTGCTTTGTTAAAATCAAACTACATTACATCTACAGCATTCCACTATCTACTAAGGAAATGATCCATTTGAAGCTGAACAACGTTTTCAACTTCCAACTATAAGGGGTTTTCAACTTTTCAACTTATGTAATACAAGCCTATTTGTTATTTGTCTAAGTATATATGTATAAAATGATTGATGGAAATGACTTGAAGTAGTTCTGTGAAGCTCTTAGCATTCACTAAGGCCATGATCTTGTACAGTGATCTATACAACTATGGTATGGTGTCTCCTGCTTGATTGGAGGGTTGGATTAAAAGAACTCCAAGATTGCTTTCAACTCTATTATTCTGTTATTTCTGTTATTCCTGAGTATAGATGGCATAACTCTCATTATAGAAAAGGCTCAGATCCTGCATAGATGGACTAAATACTAAAAATCCTGCAGAAATTGACTAATTAAGGTCCAACCATCCATCCTTAACCAACCATCATCCTCAATTCTGAATGAAGACTGGATTGTCCAGGTTGATATCAATAGTGCCATGGATGTCCTATTGGTGGTAGCTGAAGTCATGGAAGTTGTCAGCAGCCATCCAGTGGCAAAGCCCTAGGGTGACACTATTTTCATATAGAAATAAAAAGTTGGTGGTCCAATATTCACTGAGTTATTCCAGTCTTTCTGCGAGCAATGATCCATTACTCAGGAACTTAAAGGTTCATCCATTGTAGATCTCTACAACAGGAAAGGCAATAGTCAAGTACTGAGGAATCTATGGTGCTCCCCATAGCAAGAAAACCTCTTGCAAGAGTTCCACTAAATCATATGGGCACTTATCTGGTGTTGGGCTTAGTGTCTGCATCACAGTTTGGTTTCTATAGTGGTCATATGACTATTGGCATGATTTGGCTGTATGCTAACTTCAGAAGTGTCAGGAGCAGAATCATGAACTCTATGCAAACTTTGCTGACCTCATGACCGCCCTTCCAAATTTATTCAGATGGTACTCAAACTACTGGCCAAGTACTCAATCAGAGAAAATTAGGGAGAATCCCTAAGGCATTCCCAGCCAGCAATGGTGTTAAACAGGGCTGTGTCTTACACCCACAATATTTATTGTGATTTTTACAGCTATGCCAATTGATGCCTTTCTGGACAATGAGACAAGAATTAGCCTCAAGTACATCATGTGGATGGGAAACTGTTCGCCATGAGGAGTCTTCAAGCTATTGCCAAAGTAAAGAAAACTGTCCAGAGATATTTCCTTTTTGCCCATGACTGTGTCCTGAATGCTGTCTCAGAGCCAGAGATGCAAGCCAGTAGAGACAAATTCTCTAGAGATTGTGACAACTTTGGACTCACCTTCAATATTCAAAAGACTGAGGTCATGCACCCACTTGTTCCTCATGCACTATACACATAATTCAGAATGACAACCAAAAGGCCAGTTTATTTACCTTGGCTACACCCTCTCCTGAGTAATGACCATTGATATAAAAGTCTACTGCAGATTGGTCATCACAAACATTGCTTTCCACTGAATGGGAAGATCAAAGAATTAGCACAACAACAAATTGAAGGGCTATTAAATGATGGTACTCACTATCCTTTTCTATGCCTATGAAACATGAACTATGTATCAAAGACCGAAAAGATAGTGTAACTATTTCAACATGACTTGTGTTCACAAAATATTAGGCATCAAATGGCCAGATAAAGTACCAGGTCGTGAAATTATCTTTAGGGCAAGCTTACCATCAATTCACACAGAGATAATAGAAGCACATGCCTGCTGGGCAGGTCAGGTATCAATATGTCAGATGAATGCATACCGAAGCAGCTCTTTTTGGACAATTCTGTGCCAGAAAACATTTTCATCAGGGGTGAGCAGGGGTGGGCTACTACCCGGATGGGAGGGAACACAGTGAGATAGCGAAAATGGAGCTCCAACCCAGTGCACCCAATTTGCACTGAAAGATGTTGAAAGAAAATGCATAAGCCATGCCCACAGTGTGGTAGTAAAAATTTTGGTAGCCCTTCACTGGGGGTGGGTTGTGGATTGCTTTGCTGGTGGTTTGCTCAAGGTTGCACAACAATCAAAAATAGCTTCTGTGCATGCAAAGAAGCAAAAGTGAGTCTTTGCACATGTGCAGAAGCAAAATCCAGGATGGTGGAGCCCACATGCTGGCACTGACAGAACCAGCTCCATGACATCATTGCTGCTTTGCTAAAAGTTCTAAAGAACCGGTTAGAACCAGTATGAACCCACCTCATACTCATCTCATGGAGGACAGAAGAAATGTTTACAAAGATACAGTTAAGAGCTCTCTAAAATTATCTAGAGATGACTACATGAGATGAACTGGCAGAAAATCTTTCTACCAAGTATGTCCCCATCCATAAGGCCATCAAAGCCTTTCGCAAGAGCCTGAAGACCCATCTATGTCGTCAGGCATGGGGAGACTAATGTATCCCCCTTTCTGACCATTAAAGTTATGAGTGGGTATGACGTGTAGTATCAATTGTGTTATGTCCTGCTTGAGCCATTGAAAGCTGATCGCTGATTGGATAAGATGCGGCAAGTCAAAATAGACTTGCCGCCAAAAACAAACGGCTGTCAAAAGGTTTTCCTGCATTTTAAAAGGTATAAATAGGTGTGGCTTTTCAACGCTGCCCCAGTTGAAGTCTGTTAGCTGAGTTGAACACTTTGGGTTATTTCTCTTCAATAGAAGAGCTGTTACCAACTCGTCTCCAGCCTCTGATTTAACAGATTGTTTTTAAGATAATGGGTTTTAGCTACAGTTTTAATTATTAGATTTGTTTCTGTATTGTTTTATTGTTGTTGTGAGCCGCCCTAAATCTCCAGAGATGGGCAGCATACAAATCTAATAAATTATTATTTTTATTATTTTTATTATTTTTATTATTTTTATTATTTTTATTATTTTTATTATTTTTATTATTTTTATTATTTTTATTATTTTTATTATTTTTATTATTTTTATTATTTTTATTATTTTTATTATTTTTATTATTTTTATTATTTTTTATTATTATTATTATTATTATTATTATTATTATTATTATTATGTAAGACAAAGTGCAAAACAACAACATAAGCACAAATCTATAGCTATCAGTGTAACAACTGCAATATCTACACATTTGTCTAACACTGGCTGGGACATTTCCTGCCTGAACTGGCTTGACCAATCATCTTTGGATAACCACATTTAGTTTTAATGGGACTAATGGTGTTGAGGACTTATCAATGGCAATGAATACACAACACTACAATTTGCTTTTTAAAAGTCATACAAACATATATACAGTAGTACCTCTACCTACAAACGCCTCTACTTACGAACTTTTCTAGATAAAAATCAGGTGTTCAAGATTATTTTGCCTCTTCTCAAGAACCATTTTCCGCTTACAAACTCGAGCCTCCGAAACTGTAACTGGAAAAGGCAGGGAGAGGCCTCCATGGGGCCTCTCTAGGAATCTCCTGGGAGGAAACAGGGCCTCCACCCTCTCTGTGATTTCCCCAATCGCACACATTATTTGCTTTTACATTGATTCCTATGGGAAAAATTTGCTTCTTCTTACAAACTTTTCTACTTAAGAACCTAATCACAGAATGAATTACGTTCGTAAGTAGAGATACCACTGTATACTAAAACCCCCACACACATACTCAGACAATTACATTGAATTTTGGTTTTCCTTAAAAGCAAAAACTGTAGCATAATTCATGCTCTTTCCTACTTTCTTAACTAGGTTTTTCTGACTGATTAAATAATAAGTCAATTTTTTGTTTACCTTTGTTAACCCTCTGAAGGAGAATGTTATCAGCAAGACAAGTCAAACATTACCTGGAATGACATGATTTGTAGAGTGTCCAAACAGATGTCATGATGATTGAAGTCTTTCATCACTATAACTGCACATACACCTTTTTGCAATGCAGTTTGATTTTGGAAGGCCTCATCCTCGTCTTCATCTTGGCTAGCTGAGTGATAGTAGATATCAAAACCAGAATTGCTGTTTTTGTTCCTCTGCTTATTTTCATATTGCTTTTTGTCTAGAAAGGGCTCTGAGTAGTACATAAAAGCAAATACAGTTTTTGATTCATAATGCTGGACCTACATATTTTCCATCTTTATTTTACTATTAAGAGTTCTATTTTTCCTTATGTCACATTCCTCTACTAAAGACATGCCTCAGTGCTGTCCTCCCCATACATCCATCACGCTTCTCCAGTTAAACAAAGATCTAGAATTCCCAAATATCTACTGATAATTCACCACAACAACTCCAAAGACTTGTCCAGACTGGATTTTTTAATTTGACTGATAGTAGCTAGTTTTGTATGCTGGTTCCCAGTTGATAATACTCCTTGGCTATGATCCCACCACTTCTAATTGTTTCATTATTCCTCTCCATAACTGATTTAACATATGCAGGTTATATAAAATAACTCCATGAAAAAATGTTGAAGAACTACAAATACCAGGCATTGTCATCTGAATTCCCAGAGTAGTCTGTAAATGAAGCACTGAAAGTTACAAAAAGACAAGTTTACACAATGTGTTCTAGTGAGAGAAGCCTGCAACAGAGTATTATGAAATCTAGTCGTAACAATCAAATCTAAAAATACAAGGCAGGAAATATCATAGGATTCACCCAGTCCCCCCAGCCTTTTTATCCTGGATCAAACAACTCAAGAACTTGGTTTTGTTCATCACTAAGCTGATGAGGAGATGAGAAGGAATAAGGGATTGCTGATTAACCTCCATGGCTCCCTTTGGTTAATAACTAGATGAGACTGATTCACAAGCATTGTCTATCTCCTGCAAGATAGAGTACCGGTCCTACTGAACATCCTCACCCCAAGAGTTTTGTTTGTTTGTTTGTTTGTTTGTTGGATTTATATGCTGCCCCTCTCCAAGGAGTTACTAATTGGTCACCCCTTCCCAATGAACAACTTCCTCTAGGCAAAATATGAAGCAATTTCTTCTCAATAAAACTAACCAAGTCACTTAAAATCCCACAACAATATCAAATCAGACTCAGAATGGAGCTGGAAGGAATCTTGGAGGTCTTTTAGTCCAATTCCCAGCAAGCAGGAGACCCTAAACCAGTGATAGTAAACCTTTTTTCCCTTGGATGCTGAAAGAGCATGCGTGCATGCTATTGTGCATGCTATCGAGTGCCCATACCCAAAATTTAATGCCTGGAGAGGGCAAAAACAGCTTCCCCCATCACCTCGGAGGCCCTCTGGAGGCCAGAAATGGCCTGTTTCCCAACTTCTTATGGGCCCAATAGGCTCATATTTCACCCATTCTAGCCTCCAAAGGCTTTCCTGGAGTCGGGGCGAGAGTAAAAACACCCTCCCCCATCCTCCCAGAGGCTCTCTACAAGCGAAAACATTGTCCCAGAGCCTCTGTGAGAGCCAAAAATCAACTGGCTGGCACACATATGCACCTTGGAGCTGAGCTAGGGAGAGTGCCATAGGCTTGTCATCATTGCTCTATACCTATGATGGTGAACCTAGGGCACAAGCGCCACAGGTGGAACACAGACCAGATCTGCTAGCACATGAGCCATTCCCCTAGCTCACTTCCAGCATGCATACTGCATGCCTGCTAGCTGAGTTTTGGCTAAGATTGAAGCTCTGGAAGGATGTTTTTAATTTCCGGAGGGTCTCCGGTAGAGAGAGTGTTTTCTGCCTCTCCAGGTTCCAAGAAAACCTCTGAAGCCTGTGGAGGCAGAAAAATGGGCCTACTGGGCCTACTGGGTCCACCGGAAGTTGGGAAATGAGGTAGATAGGTTGTGCACACATATGCAGGGCCAGAACAGTATGGGGGACTCATGCGCTCATGCACAGGAGGGTGGGGTGCAGGGGGTCATTAATTATGTGTGTGGGCATGCATGCATGTGTGACAGCGTGTACCTGTGCCCTTTCAGCCCCTGAGGGATAAAAGGTTTGCCATCACAGCCCTATACCATTTCAAATAGGTGTTTATTCTGTCTTTTTTTAAAAAAAACCTCCAGTGATGAAATACCCACAACTTATGAAGCCAAGCTTTTCCACTGGTTATTTATTCTCATTGTTACTTAAACAAAATCAAAGACACTTCTAAATGTTTATTCAAAAGCAATCACCAACATCCTTAATAAAGTCTAAGATATAAGATTTTTAAAAAAGCAAAACCAAAATTAAAAAAAGAAAAAAGAAATACTACAATAATATGAGCAATTTTATATTTAGCAGGTTTACCTCCAATAATAATCTTGGCCCATTTTAAGGGGTTCTTACAAAGGTTTACAGTGGTATCTTGGTACTCAGCTGCCTTGAAACTCATCAGATTTGGTACTCAATGCATTTTGATGGGAATATTTTGTCCTGGAATTCATTGTTTATTCAGTACTCAGTGCATAAACTAGAACATGTCAGTGTAGAGACTGCCTTGTGACTCACTACATTATTCCTTGTGGGAAAAATTTGTCTGATACTCATCATTTTTGGTACTCATCATGCCTCCCAAAACCAATTAACATTGAGTAACGAGGCACCACTGTAATGAGATCATATGTGCAAAGCAAAGCATTTCTAAAGCTAAAACTCAAGTTTTAAATATGACAAAGGTGCTCTAAAAATGTTAAGAGTCGTGAACCAGAAAAGTGACTGCAAAGATCAATTTAAAATATTTTAATATGAAATTGTCAGGTTAATCAATATCTATTGGGAAGGAGGGAGCTTTGCCTACGTTGAGGGCATGTTTTGAGCATGCTCTGCTTTAATATTCTTAATTCATGAGATCAAATATTTTCCAGAGATGGATAGATGCCAGTCTCAACTTAACTCATTCCTGATTATGTAGTAAAATGTAAAATTTCTCATTATAAGTTGGAAGAATTTACTAATTTAATTTATTATAAATCTTTCACTGGAAAGAAAAAAAGACCAATGATTAATCATCATGGCTATGGAACTTTGTCAAGAAAATGAGTTACATCACCTTGCTTGCTAGTTCCAGATGCTTAAAAAAGCCTTTGCCCTCAAAGCTGACTGCTGTCCAAGAGTTAAAATAAGATTAGTGATGTGGTGAACTCTAGGGGACATGGCCTGCAGGGCAAGGACTAAATAAGTCTCCCTCTGCCCTATATAGTGACAATGAGTTGGCCAGGATCCTGGCCAAAGGTTACCACACAGCCTGCATTCCATGAAAAACTAGATACTAGATCATGTGCCAAAGAGAAACCAGGAGTTTGGAGGCTGTGGATTTGAAGAAAAGCAAAAGCTACATAAATTGCTCTTCCTGGATTATGTCTGTAACTGCAATTTATATGACCAAAGATAAGTTGTTTGATGGTGTGGACAATAAAAGACAAGGCTCCATTCCTTAGCTTCTCATAGTTCCCTTGCTTTTGTATTAATTCTACTTTAAAAGAGAGAAGGTTCAATAAAAAGGATTGGGGAGGAAGGCTTGGGAATATCCTTTTAAGCAATTTATCTGAATCAACACCATGTATTCTCAAAATACACTCATACAGTATTCCTATTCTGTGCCCCAAGTTGCGAATAATCCAAACCAAAGTAAGCATTCCAATTATTAAAAGTGGAAACGTTTTTATTAAAATGAAAGTAATTTAAGCACATAATCACTAAATGGTCCAATCCGGTCATTGTTAATTGTTCAAAGTAACCTGTTTTTAACCTTATCTAATGATCTTTTCAGCCTTAATATAGCTTTCCTTTCGCAAAGTAATATGCCTATTACATGGAAAAATGTAGACAAGAGTGTAAGAGCAAAATATAAATGTATCCTTCTAGAAATGAACCGAAGGATACAGCTTTTCCCATTTGAGCCAAGCAAAGTCCTTTCTCCAACTGCAGCGATTAATACAGAAAGGAAAATATCAAACTCTGATTCATTTACTCTATTACAGTGCAGCCTCCTATATCACAAATAACACATTTTTAAATGTAGGGCTTTTTAATGGAAACTTCTGAAATCGTATTCCTTTCTTGCCCCATTGCAAACAGAACCCATAGTGTGTAGAAAATGTGTATTACTATTTTTTCTAATTCACACGTGTCACCGAGGACAAAAAATAACATGATGTTGCATCATTTTGCAAATATCATGACTTATAAACTTGTATCAGACTCTAGGACGCCAATACATAATAATGGCATTTGCATGGTGTCATTGCATACATATCATTTTGCTGTCATCAATTAGTACTGCTATCCAGTCATACTTGCTGTGATTAACAGTGTTGCACAAAACAAATAAATTGCTAATAAAAATCTCATAATAAACATGTGAGGCATAACTATAACCCTATCCATGATTACAATGAATTAAGCTCCGTTAATTCCATAGCCATTTCTTCTCATCGCATAGGAGGCATTATTTAGGAAGATGGTGAAGGAAACTATTTTGTAGGGCATTTACTTATTCATTTATTTTAATTTTCCAGCAAAGTCAGTCTGCAACAATTCAGGATTTATCTGATTTAATGTCCCGGTTGTATTGTTTTAAGATAATATTGTAAACTACTAGGAATCTATTGAGGGCACCATTCTAAGGCAATGATGGATTAAGTCAATAAACTCAACCACTAAACCAAATTGAGCTTTAGAATCATTACATTTTGAATTTTAAAAGGCATCCTATGATCAGCTACCATAAAGTAGGAACTCCATTAATTAGGGGGGAAAAGAGGGGAGAAAAAATTTCCAATTATCTAATCATTTCTTTATTCTCCAGCATCTGTTGAGAGGAGACACAAAGAGCTGTAAGCCTAGAAGCCTTGCCCTCACTCAATTTTGTTGTGAGTACACAAAACGTCCTGTTATGCCAGCAGATGTCATCATTGCTTTTGCTGCCTGGCATTCTCTTCCATTATAACTTTGGCAACCTGTATAAACATGGCCAAAGCCTAACTGTGGAAGCTGTTGTAGAACACCAGTTTGTTTTAGATATTTGGACACATTGGAGATTTTCCCACTTCCAAAACTATTAAACCTTATCTGGAGACTAAGTATCTTACGTGGGGCAAAACAATCAAGTGTTCCCCTTCCTGCTTGGAACTGTTATGTTAACATATTGTTACTTGTGGAAACTTCTTCTCTCTATCTAGTTATGTACTCCCTAAACATTTTGCAGTAAGGAAATAGATGATGTTACTCCCACTTTGTAGATAAAGTTAAAATAAATCAAGTTGTCTAGCAAATCCATGGCCATGCTGGAACTACTTACCAGTACACAAGGTTGAGCCAAATATATCTCCAGTTAAAAACAATAGCAAAAAAAAAAAGTTCTCAGTTACATTTGTGCTTCCTTCATACAAAGCAAAGTTGTGGTAAAAGCTTAAAAGTTTTGGGATTTTTTGTTTTTGCATACTATATATGCTGAAACTATCCATCCTTCCCTGTAAATCACCCTATCTAGAACTGGTTGTTAAATCAGGTTTAGGAGGTAGGAAATGGGATGCCTCTTTTGGCTACTCCTGTTCACATTGGGTGTCCTTCAATGTTAAGTTGTTTTTCTCTCCTGCAGTTTAGGTGAACCTACGGCTTATGATGCTGTATTACTTCCAAAGAGAGTATGAATTCATGAATATTTGACAAATGATCACGGTTCTGGGATTTCAGTTGCTATGGGAGGGAAATATTATTCTGGTCTCAAGTGGCAATTTATAGGTTCATCTGGAATTCAGATACTGTGTTTTGCAAACAAAAGAACTTTGACAGACTGTCAGGGAAGCATCTTTGGCCAAAAACAGGGGGGAGAGCTTAATTACCTGCCAGGGCATTCTCCAAAGAAGCAAATAGGATAACTGCTTGTGTCCCCAGGCTGTCATATTTATTTCTCTGTCTCTTTTAAAGCATCTCTCAGTCTACAAGATTGGGAGCTACTGTTTAGCGGTTGTGGGCCATTATCAATTCATTTTATAAAATGTTTTCAGGTTGCATGAAAGGTGAGAAACCCATTAAACAAGTCAAACATATTCTGCATTAAGCAATAAAATCTCAAAAATAAAAAAAAGGGCTTGTGGGAAGGGCAGAAGCTTCAGCTACATTTGCTGCATACAGACACATTTGAAGAAATAGAATTTTGCATAGATACTATATTGACTTATGTTGGAAGTAGCAGTTCAGAAGAACAATTTGAAGGAAGCTGCCTAACATCAAACAGAATGCAAAAAGTAACACATAATAGAAGTATAACATAGAAAATTGCAAAATTGCAGTTTCTTGTTGTATTTTCCCATCATCAAATAGTGATAAATTTGTGGGTTTGCATTTCTATTTATTGGATGTAAAAATACCATGCCTTCTTGACTAGGCTCCAGAAAAAAATAACTGACATATATGTAGATAAGAGTCAGAGGTGGGTTCTAACTTACCTTACTACTGGTTTGCTTCCTCCTGCACTGCGTGGGCACACATGTGTTTCAAGTGCGCACATGCACAGTGCAAAAATTCCAAAAATATATTTTGAAAAGACAAAAACAAAATAGTGGTGCATGCTGGAGACTCAGTTTCTGCACATGTGCAGAAGAAAAATAAAATCAGCAAAAAAATTCCCTCCCCCAAAAAATGTCCAAAAAAAGAGATGTTGGCGTCCATGGACTGGCACCAACAGAACCGGCTCTGTGACATCACCAATGGTTTGCTACTGGTTCTATAGAACCGGCATGAAGCAGGAGGAACCCATCTCTGATTAGAGTCTAATTGTGCAAACCTATCATGGTATGTAAAAGTAGAGTAATAGTCTTAGCTGTTCCTGTTCTGGGTCTTATCTTCAAAACATCTGAACAGTATCTTTCTCCAATTCTCTGGGAAAAGGAGATCGACAGTAATAAAAACAACCAATTAACTGCAGACTTCATAATAAAATTAGGCAACTGGACTTTCAGGGTATGCCGGGATTCACACTCCTGAATTCGATACAAATAAACAAATATAAACAAATAAACAAATAAACAAATAAACAAATAAACAAATAAACAAATAAACAAATAAACAAATAAACAAATAAACAAATAAACAAATAAACAAACAAACAAACAAACAAACAAACAAACAAATAAACAAATAAACAAATAAACAAATAAACAAATAAACAAATAAACAAATAAACAAATAAACAAATAAACAAATAAACAAATAAACAAATAAACAAATAAACAAATACACAAACATGATGTATATTGCATTTAAATTTAATAATATTAAATGCAGCTAATATGACTACACTTCAGTGATTAATAATTTCCCCTTTATGCCACAACAAGTCTTACACTACAGTAACAATTTTCAGAGCCCTCTGGAGTTGGGGCACACCTAAGATGTTTGTGAGGTATATGCAGTCCTGGAGCCCCGGCTCATGCCCTTGGGTTTTGTGGCATACAATATGATTCCACCCAGAATTGAAAAGAGCCCATTAATTTGAAAGCATCAAAATTAATCTGTGAAACTTCCCAAGGCTGGCACAAAATAGGTAGATAACTTTCTCAGATATTTGAGCAACAAGCTAGGGCTTGTATCATCAAACAGTAACATCAGCTATTGCTGTCTTTGAGCAGTTTGCAATTGATACAAAGTTTGTACCATCTGTTATTTCAAATCCAGTGTCTCTCTGTATTTTTGTGACAGGATGTCAGTTTGGATGTGAAAATCAAGATACTGTAACACACACACAGACACACAGAGAAGTACTTACTTCTGATTCTTATCCTAATTAATGATGTTGCATGTTTCAAAATAGTGATCAGTAGTGTTGGGTGAACTTCAGGAAGTTCAGGTTCAGTGAACTCACCCGAACTTTGCCGTGAAGTTCGGGTGAGTTCGCCGAACTCAAACCTGAACTTTACCCGAACCTGAACAGCAGCAGCGCTTGTTTTAAACTTTTTTTCAAAGTTCGGGCAAAGTTCGGGTTCAGGTTCGGCATTCGGCCGAACACCGCGAAACGTCGCCGCCCGGGAGGAGAGTGGGAAATCCCATTCCAGGGGCGGGGCTTTGACATCACGGAGACTCCTTCTTCCCTGTGACAGCCGGCCAGGAAGTAGTCTCCATGAATCAAAGCTCCGCCCCTGGAATTCCCTCATGGGATTTCTCACCTTTTTTTGCTTGCAGCGCCGCAAGCAAAAGGAGGTGGGAAATCCCATGATGGGAATCCTCACTCTAGTCCCGGGCAGCAGCGTTTCACAGTGTTCGGCCAAATGCCGAACCCGAACTCGAACTTTACCCAAACTTTTCAAAAACACTAGTAATCAGTTAGCAACTTTAGCGTTTTTAGTATGAATTTAAAGAATGCAGGATATTCATATTCAAAGCTAAACCAGTAGCCACAAAGTATTTGATAAAATAAATGGTTTGTCTTAAAATGGAGGATCATATAAACATGAGGCATGAAGCACCTTGTCAGAGCAAAACCAAATATTTAATATAGATCTAATAGATACCTCCCCCCCCCACTATATCACTACAGGCAGTCCTTGATGTATAACCATAATGAAGACTAGTCCTTACATTTGGATGTTGTAACAGCTGTAAAATGGGTCAGTCACCAGTTTAATGTTTGCAGTGCTTCTTAAGTGAATGTACAGACATTAAAACAAATGTCACAGTTGTTAAGCAAACCAATGGGTCACTTATAAGTACAGTTTTGCCAAAAAATGAAGTAAGTACCATTTTTGGCAAAACCATAGTAAAAGATTATCATGTGACTGTCAGAAGGTCATACAGCGGTAAATGTGGCCATGTTGTCAAGCACCTGAAGTTGAGATATATGACTGCAGAGCAGGGGTGGGTTCCACTTACCTTTACCACCAATTCGCATCGTAACATTTCATGTGTGCATGCAAACTCCATTTGCGCGTGCATCCCCCTCATGCAATTTCACTTCCATGCATGCTCAGTGGCAAGATTCAGCCTGAAACACAGCGGAGGAGTTGATCAGCTGTGCTTCAGGCGAAGAAATAAAGGTCAGTATTAACCCGGGGGCCGGTGGGAGGGCTCTTTTTCAAGCAGAGCAAGAGGAGAAGCCATCCAAACACAGAAAAACTCACCATGGACCAGCACCTACCGAATCGGATCTGTGATGCCATTGTCATGCCACTAGCAGGTTGTTAATGGATCAGGCAATGTGGTCTGGATCGGGAAGAACCCACTGGGTTGTAATTGCCTCTTTTTTTGGTATCAGGCATAACTTTGAGCAGCCACTAAGTTAATTCTTGACTTACCAAGTATAAGTCAATAATTACCTGTGTAGCATTTTATATAAGCACCTAGTTGTCTCTCTGCGTTAAATTGGGGTAAGCAATCTATATTAATATGACCACAATCACTTCCTTTGGTAACTGTTTGACTTCTTGTACCATCTGACTTTTGAAATTAAAAATTTACTTCTTTTTTAGAGCAAAAGATCATCTTTTTTAAACTCATCAACTGTTGATAGTATCTTCTAAATGTGTGTGGGGGTGTATTCCTTTGCTTTTTTACACTCCTGTAAATTTGTTTCCATATCTTTGCATGTTGCTCTTTTCAGCCCCTACTTTATGAATTCCTAATTTGAATGGTGTCTGCACAAAGCTATATTAGTTGCAATCTGGTTAAAATGGATTCTGGTCGTTGTTGCTCAAACATTTGTTCTAGCCAATTTTGGCTGATCTTGGAAGCTCAGAAGTGTTGTTCTTGGCTATGGCTTGACTGAAATATCAGCCAGGAATTCCAAAGTTGGCAAATGTGACTTGTGCAGGCACATGCATACAGAGATAGCAAAAGATGCTTACCAAGCAGCCACACCTGCCTTACACAAATATGTGGCTATTTTGATGTTTCAAAGAGAGGTACTTTGCAAACCACATCAGAGCAAAATATATTGTATACATGCAGACATATAGCAAAATATGACTTATGTTTCCAATAGGAGATCCTTTTACATCACCCACAGATTATACTGTAACTATGAAAGCAGGATTGTCCAACCTTAGCAGCTTGTGAATTTAACTCCCAGAATTTCTCAGCCAGCTTGGAGAAGTTGAGGTCCACAGGTCTTAAAGTTTTCAGAACAGTATAATAGAGTTAGAAGGGACTTTGGAGAATTTCTAGTCCAATCTCCTGATCAAGCAGGAAACCCTATACCTGTGATGGTGAACCTATAGCCTGTGTGCCACAGGTGGCATGCAGAGCCCTCTCTGTACACACGTGAGCTGTTGACCAGCACAGTTCCACTGCGCATGTGCCCATGCTCTCGCCAGTCAGCTGATTTTCAGGACAGACGAGCGCATGTTTTCTTCTCACTTTCTGTGGCCTGTCCCTTCCCATATCTCTGGAGATTCCACCCCAGTGGATGGGCATGCAAAGCTTTCCTCCCCTCTCAGCTCTATTTGGGGAAAGGAGGCTTCCCTGCACCCCAACTCCTTTTGGGGAAGAGAAGCTTTCCGCACCTCACAGCTGTTTGGGGAATAGTCTGGAGGACAGAAGGAAAAGGGGGGGGCATGATCGAAACATTTAAATATGTCAAAGGGTTAAATAAGGTCCAGGAGGGAAGTGTTTTTAATAGGAAAGTGAACACAGAACAAGGGGACACAATCTGAAGTTAGTTGGGGGAAAGATCAAAAGCAACATGAGAAAATATTATTTTACTGAAAGAGTAGTAGATCCTTGGAACAAACTTCCAGCAGATGTGGTTGGTAAATCCACTGTAACTGAATTTAAACATGCCTGGGATAAACATATATCCATTGTAAGATAAAATACAGGAAATAGTATAAGGGCAGACTAGATGGACCATGAGGTCTTTTTCTGCTATGTTTCTATGTGTTTCTAAGAGGCTTCCCCACCTTCCACAACTATTTGGGGATGTGAGGCCAAAATAGGGGGATTGTGCATGCATGCATGTGGGTCCATGCCTGCATGTGCAGGGGGAAGGACATGCAGGAGGGGAATTGCATTATGATACTCATGTACATCAACAGTACATGAGTGCACACTTTTGGCACCCTAAGGAAAAAAGGTTTCCATCATTGCCCTATACCATTTCAAACAAATGACTGTCCAATTTCTTCCTGGATATCTGAAGACTTGGAGCATCCACAACTTCTGGCAGTGGGTCATTCCACTGGTTTATTATTCTAACTGTCGGAAAATGTATCCTTAGTTCTAGATTGGTTCTCTCCTTGATCAGTTTCCATCCATTGCTTCTTGTCCTCCCTTCAATTGTGTTGGAGAACAAGTTGACCCCAAGCTGACCAAGGTTGGACACCTCTTATCTAAAGGGAAATCAGGACTCCACAAGCTCTAAATTTCATAATGATTTTCAGAAACAATTAGAATGTTGAAAAAATAGATGATGAGGACAATTAGCAGTTGCAGCTATTATATAACTCTCAGCCAAATGGATTTTGTTTATCTTGTTAAGTTACAAGTAAGAGCCTCTAATTATTTTTCTTTTACAGTAATATAAATAGTTCTTACTGTATCTTATACAAATTATATTCCACTGAGGATAGCCAACCCTGAAAGTAGCTAGTGGCAATTCCTTTTGGAGAAAACGCTATGGCGAGAGGAGGTGGTGATGAAGGGGAGGGATAAATACCTTGTTGATGAATGCATTTCTTTCCAAACTTTTTGTGGTTTAGCGGTGGGGCCTGCCTTTCATCTGCAGTTTTCTATTGCTTGTACATTTCTATTTCTCTCTCCTGGGTGTGGGATGCTCCTTATTTCTAAATCACTGAAATGTTCTTTTCAGGGCTGGGTTGAAATATTTTGGCAGCTGAACGGGCAAGGGGAAATTTGCACCGCAATTTCCTGCACTGTACCTGTCCTCTAGATCAAATGGAAGATTTGATCCCCTGAGGGGTGTTGTTGAGCTGACAGCTTCTACCAGTGCTAGATTTATTACAAACCACTCCCAACCCCCATCATTTTCTGTAGTGTACCTCTTTAAGATGATGCTGTAAAAAGTTAGGAAATAAGTTCTGGAAAAGTCTTATAGGAATTGGTCTCCACCCTACCTTGCCTAACCTCTTTCTTAGAATGTTGAAGGTGTGGCTTTGTACACATAATCACACCATCCAGCTCTATAGTCAAGCCTTGCAGTCTTCACAAGGTGCTTTACCTAGTAATAATTTCTCTCCCCCCCCTCCGAAAAATTATGCAAGTTAAACACATTCCTACACTGCAATTCATCCCTCACCAATAGTTTAAAGCAATATTGGCAGCGTGAAAACTCTAATTATCCTATTGCAACAGAGCTTTATCATGGGAAATACACGAAACATTCATAGGAAATAGTATTTCAACCTTCCCATAATACTGTGTCACTACCCTGTTCTTATCTACACCAAGAGCTACATTTTCACAGACACCTTTTCTTCCCTTTACAGCCTGCAATGCATGCTGGGCAGCCAACCAGCAACTCAGGGCTAGAGCTACTGTAGTCTGCAACTTGCTAAACATAATTTCCCAAGCAATGAGTGGCGGGCCGCTGGACCAATCATATGTAAGGACCATCATCATTGCAATGCCTTCCTTAGCATCACATTCCCAAAGGTGGGGTATCATTCTTTCAATTGCCTGCTATTATTCCTTTTGGAAAATTGTTTATTTAAAGTGGCAGATGGTGCGGCTGTTTCAGCTTTCACTGGTTAAATAAACATACTCTTTAGAGGATGTGCTTTTATGTTTTATAAGAATTATTGGGGGACACCTTTAGATGGCAGGTCCTGGATGGGTACCTTCTAATATGGCCCTGGAGCTTCTTTGCATTGACTGTAGATAACAATTACACCAAAAATTAATTTACTGAATTAATTGAAACACATTAAATGGGAAAGATTGTTATAATTTAATGGAGAAATGTCTTTGCTAGAAATTCAAATGAGTGGAAATCTGCCCTAGTTTTATCTGAACTTGATACAAGGCTATTAGTCCAGCACTGGGAATTTGAGGAGGTACATAAATTGCTGTTAAAACTCCCTAAAATATATAATTAGTAAGAGAGACTAATTTAATCTAGGAACTGCAGGTAATTATACCATTTTTAAAAAATCCTGCATTGTAAAAATGCTTGACAGCTGTGCAAAGCTCTGAGGGGAATGCTTTGGCTTGACAAGGCTTTGATAGAACCACTTGATCAAAAGCAGATTCTCCAACTTGCTTCAAAGTAGTAAATGAAATCAGTGAGTTTGAAAGGCTCACACATTCTATGGCTTTGCTAGCACTTCTGTTAGTGGCTTGAACAAAAGTGGTTGAAATTTCCCAGAGACTTAGCATAGCTATGCTCAAAGCCAGAAGCTGGTTCTTTTCTTTTCTTTTCTTTCTTCCTTCCTTCCTTCCTTCCTGTTGGTCATCTAGTCCAACCCCCTGCTCAAGCAGGAGTCCTTATACCATTTTGGACAAATGGCATCGGGAACTGACCGACTGCTCTCACAAATGGCATTCATCTCCTCTTGAAAGTCTCAAGTGTTGGAGCACTCACAACCTCCGCAGGCAAGTTGTTCCATTGATCAATCGCTCTCACCATCAGAAAGTTCCACATTATTTCCAGGTTGGATCTCTCTTTGGTCAGCTTTCATCCATTATTCCTTGCCTGGCCCTCTAATGTTTTGGAGAACAGCCTGACCCCCTCCTGTATGTGGCAGCCTGTCAGGTATTGGGACACTGCTACTGCTATCATGTCTCCCTTGGTCCTTCTCTTCGCTAGATTAGCCACGTCCAGTTCCTGTAACCTCTTTATATGTTTA
The DNA here is from genome assembly GCF_031021105.1 of Erythrolamprus reginae. Lineage (NCBI taxonomy): Eukaryota > Metazoa > Chordata > Lepidosauria > Squamata > Dipsadidae > Erythrolamprus > Erythrolamprus reginae. The sequence goes on from NC_091950.1 coordinate 63,938,323, forward strand.
GTTTCCAGTTCCCTTATCATCCCGGTTGCTTTCTTCTGCACTTTCTCTAAAGTTTCAATGTCCTTTTTGTGGTGTGGTGACCAAAACTGAATGCAGTACTCTAGGTGTGGTTTAACTAAGGCTTTATAGAGTGATATTAGTACCTCCCTAGTCCTAGATTGTATCCCTCTGTTAATGCAATTTAGGATTGCATTGGCCTTTTTGGCTGCTGTTACACATTGCTGGCTCATATTAAGTTGGTTGTCCACCAAGACTCCAAGATCCCTCTCACAGTCGCTGCTATTGAGGTGGCTTCACCCCGTTTATATGTGTGCCTTTGTTTTGTTTTTTTACCTAGATGTAGAATTTTATTTTTCAGTGCATTGAATTTCATTTTATTTGCTTGGGCTCGGTGTACAAGTCTGTCAAAATCCATCTGTATCCTGAGTCTGTCCTCTGAAGTATTGGCTACCCCTGCTAGCTTGGTGTCATCTGCAAATTATTCTTATTTCCCCTTCTATTCCTTCATCTAGGTCATTAATGAAGAAATTAAAGAGTACTGAGCCTAGGGCGGTACTCTTGTGGTACCCCGCTGCTTACTTCTCTCCACTTGGACTTGGATCTATTGAGGACTACTCATGGGGTACGGTTGGTTAGCCAGGTGTTAATCCATCTGGTTGTGTAGCTGTCTATCCCATTTTTTTTTTTAGCTAGTGGAGAAATAGGTTGTGGTCCACTTTGTCAAATACTTTGCTGAAGTCCAATTATACTAAGTACACCACATTTCGCTGGTCTATTAATTTGTTCACAGTGCTAAAGAATGAAATTAGATTAGTTTGGCATGGTTTGTTCTTCACAAACCCATGTTTGGCTGTTGGTTATTACTTTATTTGTTTCCAAGTGGTGGCCAATCTGTTTCTTAATTAGTTTTTCTAGTACTTTCCCAGGTATTGATGTTAAGCTGATTAGTCTGTAGTTACCTGGGTCTGGGTTTTTTGCCTTTTTTTGTAGATGGGGACCACGTCAGCTCATTTCCAATCTTCAGGTAGTTTTCCTATGTGGTGCAGTGGTTCTGAAATGATGTCTGCAGGGATGGGCCCCACACCCAGAATGGGAGGGAAACGTCACTCGGTAGCGTAAATGGAGCTGTATGTGCAGCTCCATTACCGCCAGCCATGCACCATGCACGCACAACCAGCACAATTCCAGTAAAAATCATCAGTCTTTTTGCTTCTGTGCATGCAGGCATCTCTCAGCATGGTGATGGCATGAGTCATGGCCATCGGGAACAATGCTGTGCTCTCGAAGGCCATAAATTGCATGGGACACCATCGCTGTGCTAAGCAATGCCTACAGCGTGGGAGAGCCCAAAGCAGGTCACACAGCCAGAGCTCTGGGCCGCCCGGCCTGCTCCCTGTGCCATGGCCCATCTTCTCGGCGCCCCTGCAGGAGGTCATGCAAGCACCAGCCTGAGGCCCCAAAAGGTAAGGGTTGGGTGGGCCATGAGCGGCAGAGCAGCCGTGATTGGCAGGGCGGGTGGCAGGCAGCGGAACAGCAGAGCAAGCCACAAGTGGGCAGGCTGCTCATGGCAGAGCACAGCTCATGGCATGGCAGGCAACAGATAGACATACAGGCCATTATCAGAGAAGCCCGTGCAACCAGCAGGGTGGGCGTCAGACGGTGCAGTGGGCAGTGGATGAGCAGACGGGTCACTCGCGGAGGAGTTGCCAGGAGTGGAATAGCAGCATGGCACAGCAGGCTGGTGAAGTGGGCAGTGGGTGGGCCACTTGTGGCGGAGTCGCCACAAGCGGCAGGGTGGGCAGCAGAGCAGCAACCGTCACTTACCTTATTTTCACTTATTTTCAGCCTTTATTGCTTCTGCGCATATGCAGAAGCAAAAAAAGCCAGAAATCTGCAGAAGCTGAATCCTACACTGAGAAGCAAAAAAGGCCATGCGCAGAAGCCAAATTCTGCACTGGGCGTGCATGCACGCATATGCTCCCAGACCGTTCTGGTAGCACCAGGAATGGTTGTCCATTGCTGGATGTCTGCTAGTTCCTTTAGGACTCTGGCGTGTAGTCCATCTAACTGGCTCAAAGCAGAAAGGGTGCCCTCTTTTCCTTTAAATTGATCTTTCTTTTTCCAGCCTTTCCCACAGATTTAACAGAAGTGCAGCTTTGCGCTTCCTATGCTTGGTGCTAGACTGCAGCAAGTTATTGAGTCTCAGCACATACAACATTCCCAGCCTGGAAAATTCTAGCTCCCCCATGTACCTCCCGCAGTTTCTAGAATTGGCAATGACATAATATGATTTTGCAAATTCAGTTTCGTATGAGGGGTAGGATAAGGGCAAAGTGATGTGGTGGTAGCAGGGGTGGGCTACTGCCCAGATGGGTGGACACGCAGTGGGGTAGTAAAAATGGAGCTCCACCCCAGAGCACCCAATTTGCACTGAAAGATGTTGAAAGAAAATGCAGGGCATCCTGCATAAGCCATACCCACAGTGTCGTAGTAAAAATTTTGGTAGCCCTTCACTGGGTGGTAGACATGAGCAGCAGGCACCTTTTAAGGTGGCGAGATGAACATTATTTTCAGCATCCTTTACTTTATCAAGACTCAGCTTGCTTTATGCAAATACCACTTTTCTCTCCTTTGGGCTAATGTAATGGTACACTTCTGTGCTTGTCCTGCCAACACAATTGGATTTCTGGTCAATTCTCAGCACTCTGAATATGGGGTGAAGAACAGTACTCAGATTTAAGTGCCCTGAACATACATACATCCATGCATCCAAACATACATCAATGCCAGGAGCTAATAATTATAGATGCCATCCTGAACATTTTTCATCTTTAAGAACAGTTGGTGGCAAGGCTACGAGTGCTACTTGTTCTGTGACAGCCTCTTTTCTTAGTGACCCACTTTCCTCTTGGCATTCTTTCTCACTCTGCCTGCTTCCTTCTGATAACTAAGTATGCTGTTAGCATCCCATCAGTCGGTCTTACCAGAGATGGGTAAGCACTTACTAGAAAGAACCTTGCATAGCAAAAAATGCCAGTGATAAGAGGCCACAAAACATTCCATTCCACCCCACAAGGGGAAAACCAGTAGACATTCTTTCTCACCATGCTAAGATTTACACTGCAAAGGGAAAGTGGAAAGGTTTTATAGTTTTTGAAGCTTTGTATTTGTATTTTAAAATGGGAATTGCATTTTTTTTCAATCAGCTTCTCCATTGGCTTTTATGGGCTGCTCTGCTGTTTTTTCTTTGTATCTCTGCTACCTTTCCCCAAAACAGGCATAGGAGAGAATCATTTAAAAATGTGCTTAGTTTTTCACAGTCACAATGCTTTGCTTTAATGTACAGAAGGAGACTGCAGACATTACCAAGGTGATCATGACAACATAATGGAATCCATTCTTCAGTTGTCCTCATCATCACATGTAATGTACAATTGTCAGGTTTTTTTAGTAGTAACTTCCAGATATGGAATACTTTTCACAGTGAATTTACCTCAACACTAAATTTTGGCAGTGTCCTCTTGATATCTCTAGGCTTGTAGGTTTCATAAATGATATTGAATGTGGTAAAAAAATCATACTCCCCCATAATGTTACTAGGATTGAATAAAAATACATGCGGTGTGTGGATTTGTGTTAGTGTCTAATGTGAGTAATAACCAGCAGCTAGAGAAATTAGTGAAATACGAAAATCTAAAAATTGAGCTGCAACGACTCTGGCATAAGCCAGTAAAAGTGGTCCCAGTGGTACTTGGTATGCTGGGCGCAGTGCCAAAGGATCTCAGCGGACATTTGAAAACCAGTGGAATTGACAAAATCTCCATCTGTCAATTGCAAAAGGCCACTTTACTGGGATCGGCAAACATAATTCGCCGCTATATCACGCAGTCCTAGGTGCTTGGGAAGCGCCCGACTGGTGATGAAATACGAAATCCAGCAATGATCTCATTTGCTGTGTTGTATTGACATAATAATAATAATAATAATAATAATAATAATAATAATAATAATAATAATAATAATAATAATACCTTTACAGGTGCAGCAGCAAAATCGTGCTGGCCCCGCAAAAACTTAGGAGCCTTGGCAGTGAGTGCAATTTAGCATTCCCGTTTGTAGCCCACTGCTGGTAATAACCAACAATCTATTATGTGATACAATAGTAATCCCAATGCAACTACAGCATTTTAAAATCAGTTATAAGAGCTGTATATATAAAGTAAAAAAAGTTTGTTCTATGTGTAGAGTCATCTGGCATCATTTATAAAGTGTATCTCAGCTCTGCTTTTAGTTTAAGTATTTCATTGGCACTTTGCTTTGATTTATTGCCAGTTTGCCTGGAAGATGACACAAATAGAGAACCAAGGAAACAGGGTAGATAACCGAGATGCTTGCTTATTGTATATACCAGCATTGGCTCCTTTTCATTGCTGAAATAATTTTGAATATATGCACTGGTTTTACTCCTATGGCATTCAACCAATACAGGTCCACTTTTTTGAATGTTTACTCCTATGGCATTCAACCAATACAGGTCCACTTTTTTGAATGGCCAACCCTGAGCTTTAATAGGAGAAAGCACATTCTTAAAAGCAATGCTGATACTGGTAAATGTATTTTGGGTTTATTAAGATTTTTTAAAATCAAGGAACATCTGTAAGAAGCTGTGATAATGTTGCACATACCATAACAACATTGTGTGAATTAGGTAATGTCATACAATCAGCACAAGGTCATGCCTCACATGATGTCATGTACCATGCATGGTTATTAAGTGAATCTGGCTTCTCCAGTGACTTGTCAGAAGGTCTCAAGCGGTAAGCATAAGACCCTGGGGCACTACAATTGTCATAAATACTAGGCAGTTGCCAAAATGTGAATACATAATCGTGGGAACGCTGCAACGGTCATAAGTGTGCAACACAGCCAATCAATTTCCGGTCACAATTCAAAGTGTTGGTTATGACCTATAAAGCCCTTCATGACACCGGACCAGATTATCTCAGGGACCGCCTTCTGCTGCACGAATCCCAGCGACCAGTTAGGTCCCACAGAATGGGTCTTCTCCGGGTCCCATCAACTAAACAATGCTGCTTGGCGGGACCCAGGGGAAGAGCCTTCTCTGTGGCGGCCCTCTGGAACCAACTCCCCCCAGAGATTAGAATTACCCCCACCCACCTTGCCTTTTGTAAGCTACTTAAAACCCACCTCTGCCACCAGGCATGGGGGAATTGAGATTCCCTTTCCTCCTAGGCTTTTACAATTTTATGCATGGTATGTCTGTATGTATGTTTGGGGTTTTTTTTTATATTAATGGGTTTTTAATCGTTTTTAGTATTGGATTATTATTGTACGCTGTTTTATGATTGCTGTTAGCCGCCCCGAGTCTTTGGAGAGGGGCGGCATATAAATCCAATAAATAAATTAAATAAATAAATAAATAAGTCACTTTTTTCAGTGCTGTTGTAACTTTGAACAGTTGCTAAACCAACTGTTGTAAGTCAGGGGCTACTTTTGTTTCATGTTCCTCACTGCGTAGCAAGTGCATTCTTACTACAGAATCAGGGGTGCCTTCAAATGAGGTGGGAGCCCATTTGAATTTCTACCTTAAATTGGGGAAAAGAAGTCCAGCAAGATATAAAGCATTAAGGGTTTTAGTTTCAGCAACTAATTGCCTTGGATCTAAACTAATATTTTGGGAGTTGAAGTCCACACAACTTCCTTCAGTTGCCAAGGTTACTGAAACACTGATATCTAGACAGAACAAAAGTTGAAGTCAAGCATTTAATACTTGCCATTAAAAAGGCATTGATTCTAATAACTCTTCAAAATAATTGCTAAAAGCCTCTTTTACCCAACAAAATTTCTGAAAAGCAACATTTACGATACACACTAGCAATATTTCTACCTATTCAGCCAGCATTGCATTTCATGTTTTAGGAAGACGACTATCATAAAATATAATAAAGAATGAACGTAGACTAGTGAACTAAAAGTCACCTTTTATATATTAAATTCAGCTATGGTGTCTCCTTGCAGTTTTTGCTTCTTCAGGCTAACCACATCCATTATTTCCAATCATCGTTTTAATCCCATATCCTTGAAATATAGTTAAATGTCTATGACAGTTCTCCTTCATTTTTCTGAGTTGGAAAAAAAAATCAAATTGCATCAAATTATTTCAAATTTAAATGTTAAAATGTTGGAACAAATTTCCTTGTGAGGTGAAACTTTCCTTTTTCTGCTGGGAGTCTTTCAACCGGAGTGGTATCAGACTAGATTTTTGCACTGGTTATTGTTTTGAAAATCTCCATGTTTTGTTGGGTAAAAGAGGGTTCTAACAGTAGCAACGCAAAAATAAGAGAAATCAAAATATAAACCAATAATCAATAAAAGCATAAAATCACCAGGATGCAAATGAAAATATTGAGAAAAATGAAAATATTTAAAACAATTCACAGGGTTCTGGTGATACATGTTCAGTTAAACAGCAATACCTCGACTTGTCAGCCAAATAATAAGAGAAAGGGTCAAGCAGATATTTCAAGGAAGGAAGTCCTATGGTGTGGCTGCTACTAATAGAAAAAATAATTTTGTCGGGAATAGGTGGATAAGCCAGATCATTACTATACCTCTCTAAATTCCGTAATGTACTTCTGTATTTAGAACAAAGCATTAGCACTTTGCATGTGGCTAATTGCCTTTTATATGGTATTCTTTTTTTAGATGCCAATTGGAGAGGAATGAATATATGGATGTGGAATGCTACATATTTATTCATAATGACTAACCCATTGGCAGCATTCTTGCATTATGCTAACAAGCCAGAATCGATTTTTTCCCGATGAGTTGCAGCTTGTTTGGCTATTTTTTGGAATTTCTAACTACAGTTTTTCTTCTATATCTGTGGATTGTGTAGAAACTTTATAAAGCACACAAACAGAAAAGGCATAAAATACTTATGCCCATTCACATAGCACTCTTTATCAGAGTTGTAACAAGAAAGCCCAATGAACTGCATTTTAAACTTATGATTATTTATCCTAAACAAACTATGTTTGTTTTTCATTGACCCATACTCAACGTACACCAAACCAAAAACAAAGCCAATGTGCCTCATTGCTTGGCTGGCTGAACTCAGAAGTAGACTTGATGGCGTCAAAGCTTTTAACATTCATACCAAATATTGTACAAGTAATTTTAGTACAGCTCTGGAGTTCATGGTTGACATGAATCTAACTCACAGCAATATCATTTATGACGCAGCATTAATTCTTTATTTGTTTTTAGGGTGCTTCTCCTGCTTTGTATTGTACTATGAATAATATTACATGGTAGTCTGGTCAGGTTGCAGTAGCTGGTGCTGAACCTCCCCTGCAAGGGCATCAAGCTGCTTTTGAGGGACCACCCATGGCACCTTATAAGAACCAATATAATATCAAAATTTACTTGGAGTGAGGTTTGCTGTTGTGTCAAAATATTTGCCTTAGGCCTTGATGAATGATTGGGATGACTAGTTGCTCCAGCTAACAGGGAGGAGCATGGTAATAGTTCTGAAGAATCCATAATTAGATCCCTACCTTTCAATAGCTATCAACTGTTATTGAATTTTGCTATTCTTGCCAAGACCATTAATTGAACTTAGCTCGCTGCCAGTTTGCTTCCTCCCACACCACGTGGCCATGCTTTGTGGCTGTGTGTGTACTTTGCACTTTGCGTGCATGCACAGTGCCAAAAAATCTGAAAAAAGTAAAAAAAATTCCAAAACTAAGATGGAAATACAGGCACAATGCCAGAAATTCAGCTTCTGCGCATGCTCAGAAGGAAAAAAAATCATTTTTAAAAAAAGATGGCAGCGCCCACAGACCAGCACTGACCGAAATCGGTTCCATGACATCATTGTGATATCACCAGCTGGTCGCTACCGATTTAGGCAAACAGGTCCTAAGTGAGAGGAACCCACCTCTGTACAGATCTAGTTGTTGGTATTTTTAATGGAATTTTAGCTCTTTGTTTTAAGACAAATGGACATTGCAATACAATTTTTACATAGTGTATTATTCAAAACAAAAACAGATTCTTTGTTTTCTATAGTAATCTAAAAGGTCTTTATAACCCTAGTTCGGTTATCCTCAAAAAAGAGAGCAAAGGTATTGCCCAATCTTAATTTCAGCCCAGTAAATGGTTTTGTCTAAGTAAGTCATACATTCTGAAGAAAATACACAGACTACAGTGTTACTTATTGTATCTATGGAATGTCATACCTGACAGAAAGCAATTGTTCTAACTTCTAACCAGTTTCAGAGTTCTGTTCAAGATACTTTTTAAAGACCTTCTAGCCCCATCTTCTGGGGCTCTCTTTTGAATGGCTAAGACCTGTCGGGCCCAGAGACCTTTTAAAAAAGTATGCCAGAGGTTGAAGTCTTTCTATAGAAAACTTTAGCATAATTTGAATTAATTTCAGACTCAAAAATCTTTTCTCCAATTCAGATTAAATAAAGTATCCATATAGAGTGGTACCTCATCATATGAACTTAATTGGTTCCAGGAAGAGGTTCATAAGGTGAAAAGTTCATAAGATGAAACAATGTTTCCCATAGGAATCAATGTAAAAGCAAATAATGCGTGCAAATCCTTCAGAAAAATCCCAAACTTTAGAAGGGAGGCGAACAGAGGGCAGGGAGGAGCAACTAAAGGGGGCGGGTGGAAGAAGCAAGGCTAGGCTAAAGGGTGAGTGGGAAGGAAGAAAGGCAAGGGGGGCGCCCCTCCCTTTTCTTTCTTAAAAAGACACCGTTTCAGTTCCTTTGCAAGCACCTTGTTCTCTACAAAAATTTTCCTCCCCCAAGCTGCCCCTCCCTCCTCCCTTTTCTTTCTTAAAAAGACACCCTTTCAGTTCCTTTGCAAGCACGTTGTTCTCTACAAAATTTTTCCTCCCCCACGGTGCCGCTCCCTCCTCCCTTTTCTTTCTTCAAAAGACACCCTTTCATTTCCTTTGAAAGCAAGTTTTTCTCTGCAAAATGTTTCCTATTCCAAGCAGCCCCTCCCTTTTCTTTCTTCAAAAAAGGGGAAAAAAAGAAACCCTTTTATCCCAGCATCAGCTGCTTGGGTTCATAAGGTGAAAATAGTTCGGAAGAAGAGGCAAAAAAATCTTAAACACCGGGTTCGTATCTTGAAAAGTTTGTTAGAAGAGGCGTTCGTAAGATGAGGTACCACTGTATTCCTTTTATCCCAACCCTCAGGTTTTCTGTCCTGTTTAATATCCTTTTCTATTTTGAAAAGCTCCTTTCATATTTCTCACTTTCAATCGAATACATATGGAGAAAAATTGCCGGAGAAACAAATAGCCTTGAAATAGTCAATGGAGGCAACTTAACCTTAAACCTCTACAATGAGGAAGAACCACAGAGTTCCAGCTGGAACAGCCACTACACGCTATTTTTTACCCTCTCTGGGTAATGATGACAGATAGTTGGCCTCAATAAATACTTTTCTCTTCAGTGCTGAGGGGGAAAAAAGCCCTTTTTAAATGAGGCCAACTTAAGCTTCCACATCCCACTTGGACATTTAAATGTCTGTATCCTACTCCAAAACAAAGTCTGAAGGAGATTCACTGGGCTTCTTCACCTGTTATCTTTATTAATGTTTTGCACTCAAGCCATGAATTTTGCTCTTATGCTATGCACTGTGTAAACCATATAACTAACAGGATTTAGTCTCTGACCAGAGAATTTTATAGACTCTCTGAAGCTGAGTTGGGAAAATCTTCTGAACTGGATATGAGTTGACAAGCCAACAGATTAAGTATGCAATAAAGGTGCTTATGAAAATGAAGTAGTCATGAGATAAGAGGGTGGGCCTCTCAATGAGTCAGAATCAGTTTTAAAAGGGAGGAGAAGCAGCACCTAGAACTGGGAGAAATGATCTTGTTTCCCAGTGGGAAATTTGATGGAACAGGCCTTAATAAGTGTTTTTCAACTCTAGTATTCCATAATAGTCATCATTCATTATTATGAATAACAAGGGAAGGAATTGACCATAGGAAATAAGGTCTTTCAAAATATAAAGTTTGAGTTTTACTTTGTTTGTTTGTCAAGCATACACACAATATAGTAGGTATTGGTATAAACATAAACATTAGCAAAGTAGGTAGAGGTAAATTAGGTGACAGGGATGGTAGGCCCAATGGTATGCTTATGCACACTCCTTACAAACCTTTTAGGAATGGGGTGAGGTCAACTGTAGATAGTCTAAGGTTAAAGTTTTTGGCATTTCGGGAAGAAACCACAGAGTCAGGTAGCGCATTCCTAGTAGTGTATTTTCTGCATTGAATTTTGGAGTTCATTAAATTTGAATCAATTTTATGCCTGTGTATTGTTGCGGTTGAAGCTGAAGAAATAATTGACAGGTAGGACATTGTGGTAAATGATTTTATGAACTACATTTAGGTCAGATCAAAGACGATGAAGTTCTAGGCTATCTAATCCAAAATATCAAGCCTGATGGTATAAGGTATTCTGTTGTGAGCAGAGGAGTGGAGAACTCTTCTTGTGAAATATTTTTGAACTCTCTCAATTGTTTTGATATCTGATATGCAGTGTGGGTTCAATTCAATTTCAATTCAATTTATTAGATTTGTATGCCGCCCCTCTCCGAAGACAGGTGAGCTGTATTCCAGACAGGTGAGCTGTATTCAAGAATTGGTCTAGCAAATGTTTTGTATGCTCTGGTTAGTAGATTAACATTGCCAGAGAAGAATCTATGCAAGATTAGATAATAACTCTTAGTGCCTTTTTGGCACTATTATATTATTGTGAAAGTTACACAAAGCATTTTATCATTTTGATTCAGTGGTATTTCTACAGATTATTAACACACTGATCTTGAAAACATCCATAGATCATGTTCAATATGGGATAATTGCAGTAGCCTTGTTGCTAATCAGTTATAAAATTTATAATGAATTGGCAACCATATTTTGAACAAGAACATGCAATGAAGCATGGACTTGGTTTCATTTCATTTCTTTGTATATTTGTATATTTTTGATATGAGACATGATGTTTCACTTTTACATCAAGCTACAT